>NW_014578995.1:9657-22429 GCF_000485595.1 Priapulus caudatus
TATATTTATATAGCGGCGATCATTGTGTTGCGTGCGCGTATTTGCTTACGAAGTCCAATTATACAACATCAGCCGAATTAAAATTTCGAAACATAACTTGTCGCATTATGGCACGGATGAATAGAATTCTTTGTTATTCGGTTTGCTCTCGCCGAGTGGCGATGATTTATTGACGTGCTCGTACGTCATTTATCTACGTCATTTCAAACAGGGCCGCCGCATGCTCGCATCGGCGAATTTTGCGTATTTTTCTGGCACTCGTGTCTCGTAATTTATCAGCTGTTATAATGATCACGTCATTCGCGTGTTCTTTGTTGCTCTACATTCTCGAAAATAGTGAAGATCACATTTCAACGTTTGAATAACGATAAATTTACAAGCACCCGCATTTTAATTTGTCGCGGTAAAACAAAATGGATGCCTAGTGTCGATTTCGTTCCACATCGCACACAAAGACATCGCACATAACGACATCGTACATAACGACTACATCTACATATAATTGTTAATAGCGTCTGTCACAGATAAGCGTTATGTTACTTGACGCTTGGCGACAAAGAAGTAGCGACGAACGAGAGACAAGTAGAATGGAAAGAAGTAACACATGGGAAAATGAATACCAAAAACAGCAATGAAACGTCGAACTACTTGAAATGTGATTTTAGAAACTACATGTTGCATGTGAGCAGCTGGAAGGGGGGGGGGCTGACATCACACTTTCTATTGCGCACAAGTTTAACACTATTATTCGCAGACACGCCAGCTTTAACATGAGATCTCACAAAATAATTTCACTTAGTTCAATTTAGCTGTTGTCGATAATAGTCCCACAATGCTTCGCATCATCGATGTTGCTCAGGTCAGCAGAGTCCAATTATACCGAATTTGAATAAATCCTGAGAAACTTCTGGGAGCAGAGAGTGCAGTTTCTGTGTTCCGTTGGTCTTTTCGGTACCACCGTGTGCGGCAGACGCCCGCTTACTTTTAAACGCCCGCGTGCAGCCGCTCGCCGCCTGTGTGCGGCAGACGCGTTACCGCCCCGCGTGGCGCTGTGTGGGGCAGACGCGTTACCGCCGCGTGGCGCTGTGTGTAACAGACGCGTTACCGCCGCGTGGCGCTGTGTGTAACAGACGCGTTACCGCCGCCCGTGGCGCTGTGTGTAGAGACGCGCTTACCGCCGCGTGGCGCTGCTGTGTGAGAGTACGCGTTACCGCCGCGTGGCGCTGTGTGTAATAGACGCGTTACCGCCGCGTGGCGCTGTGTGTAAGAGATGCGGTATTTAGGGAGGAATTCCATGCGAAGTTCAATTCAGCCAAGAATTCCCGGAATTACTCGGAGCTGATTTCGCTCGTTGATCGAGGCACGCGAGATGCTGCCTGGCTGAACTATGCTAAACCTCATACACATGTATATAAACCTCACTCAACGTAAATACAGCGACAGTACGCCCGCGTTGTGCGTGGACAGTGTGTGACAAACAGTATAGTAGTATGTTATTGTAGTGCACGACGCTAACTCACAAGTGATCGGTAAATTTACCACTTTGCCGAAAATCTTCGCGTAACGTTAGTTCAAGATGAACTTGTGCACAATTTAGAGTGGCCGGCCCATTGTACGATTCTAGACTAGAGCGTTTGTTTTGCGCGTGTTTGTATGCACTCGGCAAGAGAAGGACGCATAAATTATTATTGTATTATCATTTCATTATCATTATCATTATCATTATCATTATCGTTATCATTGTCATTGTCATTATCATTATCATTATCATTATCATTGTCATTGTCATTGTCATTGTCATTGTCATTATCATTATCATTATCATTATCATTATGCATTATCATTATCATATCATTATCATTATCATTATCATTATCATTATCATTATCATTATCATTATCATTATCATTATCATTATCATTATCATTATCATTATCATTGTCATTGTCATTGTCATTATCATTATCATTGTCATTGTCATTGTCATTGTCATTGTCATTGTCATTGTCATTGTCATTGTCATTATCATTATCATTATCATTATCATTATCATTATCATTATCATTATCATTATCATTATCATTATCATTATCATTATCATATCATTATCATTATCATTATCATTATCATTATCATTATCATGTATCATTATCATTATCAATTATCATTATCATTATCATTATCAATCATTATCATTATCATTATCATTATTATTATTATTATTATTATTTCCAAAGTGGATCACGGCATTAGCCGGTGGCTTCTTGTTGACCGTGCTCCCAACCTGGACATATAGGATTCAATCTAGAATTTTTCGCCAGGATGTGTGCTGTTCCCAGTAGTGCGATTTTTCTACACTTCTTGGCAGTGTGCGCGGCCAGGGAGTTCCGTTAATGTTCTTCTCAAAACCATTCATTATAGAGCCAAGGGCTCCAACCACCACTGGCACAATTCTCGTCTTAGTATTCCACAATGGTGCCTCCTAATTTCGATCTCCAGATCTTTGTACTTGGTGAGTTTGTCTCTTTCCTTCATTATGATGTTAGAATCATCTGGTACGGCTACGTCAATCAACAGGCATCGTTTTGATTGTGGAGCACTATATCAGGGCGGTTTGCAGGTATCGTGCGATCTGTCTGCATGCACTGCCATATCCCACATTATGGTAGTATCTCCGACGTTGGTAACTGGTCTCGGAGTATGTTCATACCACTTGTCAGGTACTTGCTCACCAAGTTCACTGCAGATTGACCAGTGCAGATAGCTGGCTACCTTGTTATGGCGATTTATGTACTCGGTTGGGGCCAGCACTGTGCATCCGGCGATGATGTGGCTGATGGTTTCCTCTGCCTTGCTGCACATTCTGCACTTGCTGTTGACCTGTTGCTTGAGGCCTGTCGAGGCTCTTGTAGAATCTTCCATGCAAAGGCTTGTTGTTCAATACCTTCGATCTTCTCTGCTTTTATATTGGCCTTCAGTCTCTGCTTTGTTGAGGATTGGCTGGTGGGCTGAGGAGACAAGTATTTGGCTTTTATTATTATTATTATTATTATTATTATTAAGCGGATCAAATGTCTTTGAAAAAGAATTCTTGCGCACGTTGTTACGTGTTTATCGCTTAATCGGTACCACATCTTGATCAGGGAATTTTCATTGTTCACGAACTGGCCTGATAAAGCGAGCACCATTTTATTATTAATAACTTGTTTTTTTATACTTAGTCTCAATCGTAGTCATCATTCAATCGAAACAGAACGAATGAATCTTGGCACCTGCTTGCGTCAGTGTCGCGCATGCGCGTTCGCTGCTACCAAACTTCACGCATGTTTTTCAAACGTCACTGACGACAGCGGCAGTGGGCGTCATGGTTACACGAAACCTCAAAATTGCTTAATTTGATCGAAATTATTAAACCGCTCTCTATACTTAGGGAGGAAAAGGAACAAGACGTCTGTGACAGTATAGCAATCACGCATCCTACTTGCTGTCTGCGCACGTACACTACATGTTATGCATGCCATGTAATAACAGCGCAATTAGCATGCATGTACGCATATATGGAGGCGGGAAGGAGACGTAGGGCGTACCGGTGCTTGTATGGTTGAATAGCTCGCGTGATAATTCCACGGTCGGTCTGTATTACAACGTACGTGACGTCAGTAATGTAGCGTTCTAGGTTTCGCTCTTTCTCTTTCTCTCTCGCTCTCTCTCTTTCCGTCTCTCTCTATCTCTCTCTCGCGCTCTCTCTCTCTCTCTTTCCGTCTACATTTCTTTCTCTCTCTCTCTGTCTCTCGCTCTCGCTCTCTCGCTCTCTCCGCCTCTGCTCCGCTCTCGCCTCTCGCTCTCTCGCTCTCGTCGCTCTTCTCGCTCTCTCGCTCTCTCGCTCTCGCTTTCTCTCTCTCTCTCTTCCTCTCTCTTCTCTCTCTTCTTCGTGCTTCGCTGCTCGCTCTCTCTTTCTCTCTCTCTTCTCATTCGCTCTCGCTCTTTCTCTCTCTCTCTTTCTCTCTCTCCCTTTCCGTTTATCTCTCTCGCGCTCTCTCTTTCTTTCTGTCTATATTTCTCTCTCGCTCTCTCTTTCTCTTTCTCTCGATATATCTTATCGCTCACTTCGCTCTCTCTCTCTCTCTCGTCTCTCGTCGATCTCTCTCTCTCTTTTCCGCCTTCCACTCTATATATCGGCTCTCCTCCCCCTTCGTGGACTCAGCCATGATAATGATATCAATTAATTTCTCTATTGTTAATCTCACCCTTCTATCTCTTTAATCTGCTGACAGCTTCAAAACATGACGATGATGACGATGGGTTATGTCAGGGTCGCGCTGCTGTTGTTTCCGTTGCGTGTTAATGCATGACCGATAGCTAGTGCATGAGGATGAACTCAGCGAAGGGAGCAGACCGATCCACACAAGCTTTCTCCTTCGCGTCTAGCTAACAAATGCATAAATTAGTAGAACTATAACAATTAGTTGCAAATTATAGATCCTCTAGCGATAAAACATTTTAACGCAATACGTCTTCTATTCGAAATCGGGCCACGCAGGTAAATGCTCTGATAACAATTACGTTTTCATTTGAAGAGGTAGTTTAGATGAAACAGGTCCAACCATTAGTTTTCCAGTGAAACATATATCCCCGTCTGGGAAGACACAGTAATCATTGTATCGTACCTTTGAAACCGTTCTGAAAGTCGCGCCTATAATAACGAGTTTTCTAGTTTGGAAATTACCCCTCGTCATAATAGGGTGTTTACGTCCGGTGGCAAGCAAACAGAAACGACGGAGTATTCTACGAATTTTTAGTACGTTGTTGCAGGTAAACGTGATTGATATGCAACTCCGCGTAACGGTGCGGCCGCGGCGGCAAACGGGATCCGATAGACGGAGTATGACATCAGCGCGACAACGGATTGGCAAACAGAGTATATATATATATATTATAATTATATTCATTAATAGTATATATATTTATATATATATATATACGTATATATATATATATATTATTATATATATATATATATATTCCAGTGACATTGTTTTTAGATTTTCAGGAGGTATTTATTAATTCTTTAATAGGAATATATATATATTATATATATATATATATATATATATAAATATTATGCTATATGTTGTAGTGTTGCGTGTGTTTGTGTGTGTGTGTGTGTCTGGTGTGTGTGTGTCCGTGTGTGTGTGTGGTTGTGTATGTGTGAAATATAGACGCTTGTGCTAAAGCCAACTCTAAAGCTACGCAGCCGTTAAACAAGCAGCTTGTCTCGCACATTGTCAGATCCGACATGGGATCGGCTAGCGGCCGATAAGAGACCGGACATGAGAAATTTTCGGATTCGAGACTCGCGGAAAGCGAAACGGACATGCGCGAACTTCGATTTGGCTGCGGCCAAGCGGCCCGACATCCGACGCGAATTTCGTGAGATTCCGGACCTCCGCGGCAGTGCGAAACGGTAACTATGAGGAAATTTGGATTCGGATTGGGCAAGCGGCCTGACGCATTACGCCTATTCCTTTCGGGCTCGGGCCAAACGCCTCCGATATGAACCGGTTGAGATTTGCAACACGATTAGTTTACTGGGGAAATTAAGTTAGCTGGGCGGCTACAACGATTCCCGGAGAGAGCGATTAGCTGCGCGTGTACAAGCATCCCCCGGGGAGCAGGTTAGCTGCGCGTGTACAACATCCCGGCACGAGAGGTAAGGCTGCGGTGTACAACATAATCCGCGGCGAAGCCCGTTAGGCTGCGCGGTCTTACAACATCCCCGGGGCAGAGGTTAGCTGCGTGTAACAAACAATCCCCGGGAAAGGTGTAAGACTGGGGCGTGTACAAATCCCGCGGGAAGGTTAGGCTGCGTGTTAAAACATCCCGGGAGAGGGTTTAGCTGCGCGTACAACCCACCTCCCCGGGGACGAGGTTAGGACTGGTCGCTTACGAACATTCCCCCGGGGGAAAGACGGTTAATGCTGGCGTGTACAAACATCACCCGGACTTATGACGAGGCTTGAAGCTGCCCGTGATTACACACAGCCCGGCGGAAGAGGTTAGCTCGCGCGTACATACATCCCGGGGACGAGAGGGTTTAGCTGCGTGGTACAAACATTCCCCGGGGTGATGAGGTTAGCTGCTTGTGTACAAATCCCGGAGAGAGGGTTTAGGCTGCGGCGTACAACATCCCGGGGGAGAGGTTTAGCTGCGCGTGACAACATGGCCCCGGGGAGGTGAGGGTTAGCTGCCGTGTTACAACATCTTCGCGCGGGGAGGTTAGCTGCGCGTAGCAACATCCCGGGAGAGCCGTTAGGCGCGGTAACAAGGCATCTCCGGGGAGAGGTTGAGCTGCGTGTACAAGCATCCCCCGGGGAGAGGTTAGCTGCGTGTACAACATCGCCCGGCGGAGAAGGGGTAGGCCTGGCCCGTGGTATCAACGATTCTGGCCGGGGAGAGGGTAGCCTGCGCCGTACAACATTCCCCGGGGAGAGGCTTTAGCGCCCTCGCCGCGTGACAACATCCCCGGGAGGAGCGTATAGCCTGCGCGCTCAACCAACATCCCCGCGGGCACGGAGCGGCCTTCAGCCTGCGCGTGTCGACAACCCCATCCCCGGGCGAGAGGTTTGAGGTCCTCGCTTGCCGCGCTACAACATGCCCGCGGCGGGGACCGCACGCCGCGCGGTTAGCGCGCTGGCTCGTGTTACAACATCCCGGGATGCAGCAGCTTCAGCTGCGTGCCTACAGCCACAATCCGCCGGCGACGGGAGGGTTCCGGCCCCCCCTGCGACGCGTACAACATCCCGGGGAGAGCGGTAGCTGGTCGACCCGTGCTTACAACATCCCCGGGAGCAAGAGAGTTTACGCTCGCGCCTGTACGAACATCCCCCGGGCGCAGATGTCTCAGCCGCCTGCGTGTACAACATCCCCGGGAGAGGTTAAGCTGCGTGTAACAACATCCCCGGGGAGAGGTTAGCTGCGTGTTACAACAGCCCCGGGGAGAGCGTTAGCTGGCGCGTCTACAACATCCCTGGGGAGAGGTTAGCTGCGCGTACAACATTTCCCGGGGCAGGAGGTTAGCTTGCGTGGTAACAACGATCCCGGGGCAAGAGGTTTAAGCTGCCGTGCTACAACATCCCCGGGGAGAGGTTTAGCTGCCGTGTTACAACATCCCCGGGCGAGAGGCTTTAGCTGCGCGTACAAGCATCCCGGGTGAGAGGGTTAGCTGCTGCGTACAATCATCTCGGGGAGAGGTTAGCTGTCCCCCGTGTAAACATCCCCGGGAGAGTCGTTAGCTGCGTGTACAGACATCCCCGGGGAGAGGTTAGCTGGTGCTACAACATCGTCCCGGGGAGAGTTTAGCTGCCGCGTAAGCAACATCCCCGGGAGAGCGTTAGCTGCGCGTACAACATCCCCGGGGACGAGGTTAGCTGCGCGTACAACATCCCCGGGGAGAGGTTAGCTGCGCGTACAACATCCCCGGGGAGAGGTTAGCTGCGTGTACAACATCCCCGGGGAGAGGTTAGCTGCGTGTACAACATCCCCGGGGAGAGGTTAGCTGCGCGTACAACATCCCCGGGGAGAGGTAGTCTATAGATTACAGCAAAAACTTGCCGTAACGCGACGGTTTCCTCGGCGGTTGACAAAATAGGGGAATTACGCTGGTTAACAGCCCCGGGTAATCGGGGTGGCGTTAGCGTTAACAATGTATGGATTATTGAAATCCATGCTCTCGTGAAGGGGCCGCTATAGAAATAGCCGCCGAGGCCGTCCGTTCTCGATCACTTACCGTCTCTTTATGCTGGGCCTGAGCTAGTAAAGCTAGTACCCACATCAGTAGCCATAACGCTCGTTAGCCTAAGTGGTAACGTGCTGGCGGGCCTTCTCTGAGAATTCCCGGATGTTGTTATCCCGCAGGTATGCTTTCGGCCTTGGCAAGAGATACGACGCCAACGCCTTCTCATTCGGTCTCGGCAAACGCGGCGACAACAGCGCCCTCTCGCCGGCGGACGACTACAGCGACGAGCAGAAACGCGTGGACGCCAACAGCTTCGCGTTTGGTCTCGGCAAGAGGCGGTGAAGCGGCGCGCAGTAATACACGGCGCGTCGGTGGTGCCGTTGCCAGGCGATCGCGGCCATTTTGTACAAACACCCTTCTTCACACGAAATCGCGACACCGGTATATGTGACCATTATAATAAGGAGCAGATCCGCTAAGAGATGTACGCTCGCATGCAAAACGAGAAGAATTTCCTTCGCATTTGACGCGGCGCGGTAAAACGACGTAGGAATCGTGTTCATTTCCGACGCGGAATGATTCTAATTTTCGGGATGGAAAGACGGCCGACCGCCGAACGAGTGTGGATAGCAGATGAGCCATGCATGTTCTTCGACGAATTGTGAAAGAATATATCTATGTGTGTTAGCTGCGGTTCTATTGCCATTACAGATGTTTTCACTTTCGCGTCAACTCTGCAAGAAAAATAAAATGTCACAAAAAGACCGGCGCAGAAACGTCAGACGCAGTTTCGCATATTTAATTACCGCGATTGTGAGTTCATAATATTTAAATTGCAATTACCGAGTAGATGTTTGCCTTCTGGATGGAACTGTTTGAATAATAAAATGAAAAAAATAACGTTTTGCACGGGGAATAATATTTTAATCACATATATGCCGACGCTTTGCACACATCTATACATGTAACATTGATGATTAACATTTCCCGCAGCTTGAAGAGAACGAATGCCTCCTAATTGAAAAGATGGCGGCTCACGCGTCACTCACGAGTTGGTGCGTGTCTATGTGAACTTTTATTAGCAACCGCGCTATCACGGTGGATCCGAACCGGTATTTTCGCACGTTTGACCGGTCAACGAGTCTGCCAGCCCCGCAGTATTTCGCTCATCTGTCCAGCTCGGATCGTGTGCCCGAATTTCACTCGGAAAATTAATCATGTCTCATAAAATGCTGACTACGACGGCGGACTTCTTAAGCGCATGTTTATAGACACCTATAAAAATGTCATGAACGATATAATCACGTTCATCGGATATTTAGGTAATGAATGATGGATAATTAATTAAGGTGATGCGCTAGTCCATACCCCTTACCTTGGTGTAATTTCCCGCGGATTTTCTAGTTATCTATTTTTGTTTGTAGTGAAACATTTACTCCGTCTTATTTGTGAAAATTCGCAAATTTTTGTCGAGTTATTTCTGTGTGGCAGAGTGCACGCACCTGCCACAGTTAGATTAGTTCTCGGAGTCATGTGACCTGCACCACCGGTTCAAGAATTGTAGAGATCTGATGCGCCCGCTAAATTCCTATTGGCTTTTATAGTCAGATGGCCCCCATCTGAAATTCCGACCATTGTACGAAGATGGCAAAGTTACTGTAGCGCTCGTTTCGATCTCGCCGGAATTTCCCGGACATTGATGAAGAAAGCATTGATGTTTACATTCTTTACTTGTATGTATGTGCGTGTCTATTGAGAATCTCGCTCACAGCAGCTGTTACGTTGCCATGGTAATTCTGTTACGCGTTAATAACATGATCCATCTTTCCTTCTCTCTCTCTCTCTTTCTCTCTCACGCTGCCTCCCCTTCTCTTTCTTCTTCCCTTACTCTCCTCCCTCTCCGTTTCTCTCTCTTTCTCTCTCTCTCTCTCTCTCTTTCTTTCTGTCGCTATCTCTCTCTCACAAACACAAACACTTCCTCTATCTCTCTCTCTCTCTCTCTCTAACTTCCTCTATCTCTCTCTGTATAAGTATACACACATATATATATTGAATAAAGCCTTGATCCCGTATGGATCGCCTTGTATTTTTTATTCGCAGTCGTTACACGTTTCATTTTGATACGATGCAAAAAAACTTGCTATATACGAGCTCTATCCAATCACATAAAAATCATCTTGGTTTTTCATTTTTTTATCGCTCCCTGATGCCAGAGCACAGAGCTTGCATGTGTGGGGTAGCTATAGATGGCGCATGCGTCGTAGCTTGTATGTACACCGCGGTGTGTGTGTCTGCACCCAAAAACATCAGACACCGACACACACGGCCGAATACACGCATGCAGGGGCCCGAAGCTGCTCGCTATACGATATAATAGTAATCTATAGACGTTGTAGGGGAATAAACGGCGAGTACGTTTTACAAAATCATCGGCTGCATTTTTCTTCATTTTTCTTCCGTGCACGCACGAATATGATATACGGTAATTGGACGCGAGTGTCCTTCATAGGGTCATAGGGTCGCGTAGCTTCTTCATATAGCGTAGGGCATTGCACCCAGCGTACGTTAATAGCCTGCAGGAACCCAAGTATCTGCATATAGCGTAGGGAACCGCACTTAATCTACGTCAATACTGTATACGGTCAGACAACAACGGGCTTGCATTTCTTCGAGGGTTTCTCCATGTGAGGCTCGAAGCTATATCATCACGGACTTGTGTTTGTTCCGAGGGAGAGAGAGGGAGAGAGAGCGGGAAAGAAAGAGAGATTGTGCGAGAGAGAGAGGGAACCGATAGAAAGGAAAGGGAGAGGGGGAGAGACGTAGAAAAAGCCCGGTCAGCGGTCCAACTTCGATAGAGAGAGTCCTGAGAACGAAGATGGTCAGCGGTCAACTCTGCAGGACCACACATAGCGGTGTGAGAATTCATAGTGCTGACTTTAGTATTGACTTCACGTGGAAACAGTTTCGTCCCTGCAGAGTATTGTACAGTACCCTGGATGGAGTAGGCCTACCCGAGTTTCATTGTGCTGAAGTACTACTATATTGGCGTATTACATGCGCTAGTGGTACCAGCTGTGGCCCATACCGACGTATACCCCATTCGTATATATATTCGTATATAATATATATATATATATATATATATATTCGTATGTAATATAGATTCGTAAAGAAACAACACAAAATACTCACATTATAAATTGACAAAAAATTTAAACCGTTCAACTGAAATCTCCATCCGAAATTAAACATATCAATCCACTACTGAGTATTACTAAAACAGTAGCACCTACTAATAATATGGAAAAGAGGATTAAATTGTCTAGAATAACAAATATACCTACTAAAACCGCTGAAAAGTTATCCAATAAACATTTAAACAGTATCGACAACCATTAAAAAATTCAGCTATGCGTACAAAGCACACATGATTCAACAGTACACTCCTTTATGACTAACTACACCTAGTCAATTTTGATTCTCCTGTTGTTTATTCTAGATATTTTGCTTGTATGTGTTGTTTTGTTCTTTATAGTTTTATTGTTTTTTATACATTCAATCATTGACATGAATTGTAATATAGGCCATTTAAGTTATTCTTGATTACCATGTAAATATTCGATTACTGTACATACTGCTTACTGTACTCTGATACTGATTACTCTTGCATGTAATTATTACTTGTCAAATCTAACGCAAGTAAAGGTGTTATATATGCTTACAAATTACAATTCATTATTTTCCTATCTTATGTGACTGCTTTATATATTATTCTTGATACGTATATTTCTTTATAATTATGCTATATTTCTTTTCTAACCTATGTATGTTCAGTTTGAAAAACCGTTTTGTTTGTTTTGTTGTTTATTTTGATTAGTTTTTCATACATTTAATCATGATATTGACATAAATTTTAATATATACCGCTTAAGTTATTCTTTATTAGCATGTAAATATTCGATTACTGTACTGTACTGATTACTACATATATTTCATTTATGTGTCCAACATATTTTGTACATAACTTTATGTCTGCTGCTTGTTCTATTTCCAATTATGTTCAATTTGGTTTTTGTTTTATTGTTATCATACAAACATTTTGTTTAAATATTTCTCATCATACATCTTATTCTTATGACAGATGCCTTTTTACTTAATTAATTTCTCTAAGGGTTGGCTGACTAGATGACCGTATGGTCTTTTCGTATGATATAAGTTTTGAATCATAGGCCTAACTCGTAATGGAAATTTCCAAGAGAAATCCCTACGAGGAAATTCTTTCAAATCTCTGATGGGAAAATTTTTAATGCACGCGCACGCACACGCGACCGCGCACACGCACATGCACACACGCGCACGCGCACACACACATGCACATGCGCGAGCACGCACACACACACACACACACACACACACACACACACACACACACACACACACACACACACACACACACACACACATACACACACGCGCACACACAACGGAGGATGGGAGATGGAGGGTGGAGCATATGGGTCAAGCACCGCCATGTAATCTCCGCATGCATTTGAACATAAGTGCTGCGCAGATAAATTCTGTAAAACTCGAGCGGTTTTGCGTTAAATGTGATTTTACTGCATCCGTTTAATGTAATTTTAAGGCATCCGTTTAATGTGATTTTAAGGCATCCGTTTAATGTAATTTTAAAGCATCTGTGTCGGGGGTGCCGTCTGCATGGTTACCAGAGCAGCTAATTTCGTAAGCAGCGGTTGTCAGGCAGGTAATTGGGTATTTTAACAATCACGGTGATTAATTAGTGGTTTTAGTGTAATCGTTAAAAGATGCTAGGAAGATAGGAAGATAGGATAAATTTTGTGTCGTTCACTGAGGATGACGATAGCGCGACGATGGTGACGGGACGGCGATTGTGACAGAAAAACGATGACGATAGCGCGACGATGCCTGTAAGAG
The DNA here is from genome assembly GCF_000485595.1 of Priapulus caudatus. NCBI lineage: Eukaryota > Metazoa > Priapulida > Priapulimorpha > Priapulimorphida > Priapulidae > Priapulus > Priapulus caudatus. The sequence goes on from NW_014578995.1 coordinate 22,346, forward strand.
TTCGACGATATCTTTCCACCTCTCTCGTTCTCTCTCTCTCTCTCTCTCTCTCTCTCTCTCTCTCTCTCTCTCTCTCTCACTCCC
>NW_014578995.1:23186-26036 GCF_000485595.1 Priapulus caudatus
AGAGAGAGAGAGAGAGAGAGAGAGAGAGAGAGAGAGAGAGAGAGAGAGAGACGAAGCTAACGTTTCTTTGACTCGAGGCGAACTTTTCGTCCTTATGGCAGATCTCAACGCGCTTTAAAAGAGGGGGGGGGATTCTAGTTGGGGTTCACATGCTTTCGGTGTCTGAATTCTAGTGTGGTTTAACATGCTTTACATTGGGGAGAAATCTGGCAAAGTTTATGCTTCTAACGTTTTAATTTGAGTGGTTTTAATATGCTTTATATGGGAAGAATTCTAGACAGGTTTACGTTTCTGACGTTTGAATTCTGGTGGGTTTAACATGCTTTAAATCGGGGGAATTCTGACGGGGGTTTGAATGCTTCTGGTGTGTAGATTCTGATGGTTTAAGATTCTTTAACGGGTGAGAATTCTGACGCATGAATTCTGGTTGATTTTAACCCGCTTTCCGCGTGAAAACGTGAGAATCGGCCGATAATTCCCAACCGTGAAAGCTTCAACCATGTGCTGCGTGATCTAATGCCTTCACCACGTGTCTGCCTCTACGATAGAGCATTGCGAATCTATCAACAACCCTAATCATCCACACACAATCTACATGAAGCTGCCTGCCAATCCATAAACCGTCAGCGCGTACAAGACAGGGGGGCGCGAAAACGTTCCCCGTCTATTTTCCCTTCCCCGAACTCAAGCTGTTTTGTAATTGTCGTTCGCTTTGCTCGCCGTATATCCCACGGCGACAAATAAAGCATCCACGCACGTCTATTGACCCGCGGTGTGCGTCTCGATCTCGCGCGCACGAGAGACCGAGTTGACATTTTCCCGCCGAGGTAACACACGCAGACGAGAGAGAGCTGCAAGGATCGAGCCGGCTCTATTAGATGCGGGCTGTGAGTAGAGCTGGCTGCACGCTGCGCTGCTCGCTAAACGGGAAGCTGGCGAGGAGAACAATCACCGCGGCATCACCGCCGCATCGACGCCGCTGCTTCCGATGGCGTCTGCGGGTGTTTGCCGCACATAGCCGCGCCACGGTCTAGACACGAGTGTGCGTGCGTGCGTGCGTGCGTGCGTGCGTGTGTGTATGTGTTGCATGTGTGCGTGCGTGTGTGCGCTAGTGCGTGTTTGTATGTGCGCGCGTGTGCGTGTCGTCTCTCTAGCCAGCGAAGCTGTGTGTCTGTATTAGCTGGGTATTATTTAGAACCTATGTTCTCTGCCATGATCCCGGTAAAGGGATAATATAGGGGATAGGCTAACGGGGATACGATAGCAATGCAGTTAGTACGTATACGATGAAAAGTGCCGAGGAAAGAGATGCGGTGAGGGTGTATATGGGATAAGACATTATATATATATATACACCTATATATATATATATATATATTGCGTGAGGATATATATCAAGGATAATAAGGGATCCGTTATTAGCTTAGGGGCCTACATATATATATATATATACACCTATATATATATATATACACACATATATATATATATAGTCGTCTGTGGAAAAGAAACGCGACGTGGTTTCTTCAAGCAGAACTGATTTAGGTTTCACGGTGTGCTTCCTAGAACTGTGATCCTAGAACAGAGCTTCGAGGTACGCAAAAATTTACATCGCGACATCACACGATGAGAGAGAAATATTGATTTCATCCGTGGGGCTTTTCTCTAGCCACACGAAAAACATGATATTGTGCACATTTTTCAGTGCAGATTTAAAATCGTTTCATATTCTGTCTACACAGAAGCACATTTTCCCCATCAGCATCGCTGTCGTCGTCGTCGTCGTCGTCGTCGTCGTCGTCGTTCGTCGTCGTCGTCGTCGTCGTCGTCGTCGTCGTCGTCGTCGTCGTTGTTGTTGTTATCGTCGTCGTCATCATTATCAGCATCAGCATCATCAGCATCATCATCATCATCATCATCATCAAAGCTATATTAAAATATCACAGATCAAACGCGTTCTAAACTGAGAAATAAATTAAAGATAAACTTGCATCACAATGTACAAGGTATACAACAATTTCTATATAGTTCGCACAACGCACACCTGATGGCGCTGCAGTGCGTCTGTTCGCACCTGGACGTATTCAGTAATTAGCAGCAGCAGAACCAACACGCACGCTGGGCATTTCGCACGCAGGCTGCTGATATCCAGTGATGCATGTTTGTCATATAGCAATTATTAAATACACTCGCACCCTGAATGTCGTCTATATAAGAATTCATTAGCAACATATCGAGAACGCAGACAAACAAACAACACACATACATACAACTTCAGACAACATTTGTTAGAATCATCTGGTCTTTGCACGGACACATACGGCTGACATGGACGCTAGTTCTTCGTCGATAGTTTGCTGATATCTTGCTTGACATTCTCTATGGCTTGCTCGCGCTGTAAGGAGAAAAACGACGGCAACAGGTTAGAATCATCACATCGCCGTACATCCAAGTAGAGGGGGAGAGGGAGGGGGAGGGTGAGGGGGAGGGGTAGAAGGGGAGGGGAAGAGGGGGAGAAGGGGGGACCCTCGTACCTTGCAGCAGACAGACTTCTTGTTATTAAACCAATATTACGACGTTATTGGTTTTTATTAAGCTTAATGAAGTAGCCGTCAAAAATCCACGTGCAATCTATCTGGAGTGCGATGCGCGCTGCACAGTATATCTATCTTACCGTCTTGGCTTCCTTTTCGATCTTCAGACCCATCACAGTCTTCAGCGTCTGCACGGACTCTGCCAATTTACGCACGCCAGACATCGCCTAGAACGATCGAAGAAAAACACATGCGTCACATTTCTCTCTCTCTCTCTCTCTCTCTCTCTCTCTCTCTCTCTCTCTCTCTCTCTCTC
>NW_014578995.1:26046-36561 GCF_000485595.1 Priapulus caudatus
CTCCCTCTTCCCACACACGGGAACTCTCCCTCTTCCCACACACGGGAACTCTCCCTCTTCCCACACACGGGAACCCTCCCTCTTCCCACACACGGGAACCCTCCCTCTTCCCACACACGGGAACTCTCCCTCTTCCCACACACGAGAACTCTCCTTCTTCCCACACAAGAAAGCGCATCCGCCCGTATGGATGTGACACACCAGAAAATGTCCACTAATATGACCGACAGCAAAATAGAGAGACAGAGAGAAGGGGAAAGATAGATACAGCGATATATAAAGAGAAAGAAGGAGAGAGGGGAGGGATGGAAGGAGGGAAAGAGATAGATAGATAGATAGAGAGAGAGATACATAGCTAGAGAGATAGATAAAAATGTGTGTGAGAGAGAGGGGAAACACAGAGCACCGTAACTACTGTGTTAGGCAGGCGGGCGCTGCCGGGGGGGCCGCCCAAACCTCGACGAACTGGGCTTTGTTGAGGAAGTGGCTGAGGAACCCGTGTGTAGTGCACCGACAGACGCGAACACGGCTACATGTGTTTATTGCTTGCTCATATCCGACCGACAACTAATAACTAACTAATCGTGATGTTTATATAACGATAAAGACCTACGGCAACGACAGCATATAACTATATATGTATGTATTTATGTATATACGTGTGTGTGTGTGTGTGCGTGTGTGTGCGTGCGTGTGTGTGTATGTGTGTGTGCGTGTGTGTGTGTGCGCGCGCAACGCGTGTGTGTGTATGTATGTGCGTGTGTGTGTGCGCGCGCGCACGCGTGTGTGTATGTATGTGCGTGTGTGTGTGTGCGCGCGCGCGCACGTGTGTGTGTATGTATGTATGTGTGTCTGTGCGTGCGTGCATGTGTGTGTGCGTGCGTGTGTGTACGTGTGTGCGCGTGTCCCAGTCATGAAATCAATCAGCACTTAACAGACTGCGACATAGACAACGGTGATCGCGCGACAGGGGGGTGCTACCACACTGAAACTACCTAACCTCCCCCTCGCTCAGCCTTCTCATATAATAGAGGGCGCCTGCTCCCCTCACGCGTCTCTACGGCAGAGGGCGCCCCCTGGTATCAGCGAGCTATCGAGGGCCAATCCGCTACACTGGTCGTGTACCCATAATCCGGTCACTCACGCGGACAGTGACCTTGACCCCGCCCCCACACAGGCAGCATGACCTTGACCCCCGCCCCACGCAGGCAGCGTGACCTTGACCCCTGCCCCACGCAGGCAGCGTGATCTTGACCCCTGCCCCACGCAGGCAGCGTGACCTTGACCCCGCCCCACCCAGGCAGCGTGACCTTGACCCCTGCCCCACGCAGGCAGCGTGACCTTGACCCCCGCCACCACGCAGGCAGCGTGACCTTGACCCCCGCCCCACACAGGCAGCGTGACCATGACCTGCCAACTACGCGGGTGGAGTGACCTTGACCCTGCATCTGCACGAAATTGATCCAATGACAACACAGAATATACAGATTAACAGCAGATCAGATCTCCGAAGATTCACTCCAGCATTAATCAATCAATCAATCAATCAATCAATCAATCAAACAATCAATTACTCGATATATACTTTCTATGGGATTCATTTTACAGATGACTTGCGGTTGCAATCATTGCCGTTGAATTGCGGTTGTGTGCTTGTCTCATCGCTGACTTTTCCCCAGTTGGACGTTACCCCTACATCCTACTCACACTCACACTCACTTTCTCTCCTACCTTCTCTCTTTCTCACCTTCTCTCGTGCTACACCTGATCTCCCAGATCATATCTGTATCCGAATTACTCTTCCCTTCCCGATTGTCTCTTACCTTCACCTACTACCTCACCATCTCTATTACGGCTCACATCCGTCATTCCCGCCAACTCTCACTCACCTCTCTCGCTACTGCCTTTTCTTTATGACCGTCTCCCTCATTGACCTATTCTCCCTCGCTTTCCCTCACTAACGCTCTCTTTCCCTGACATGCTTTCTCGCCTTTTCTCTATGGCCCCTTCTATCGCCTTCTCTTCCTGCCCCTCTCTCGCCTTCTCTTCCTGCCCCTCTCTCGCCTTCTCTTCCTGCCCCTCTCTCGCCTTCTCTTTCCGCCCCTCTTCTTTCTTCTCTTTCCGCCTCTCTCTCGCCTTCTCACCCTGACCCTCTCTTTCATGGAACTATTCTGTCTTGCGCTTCTCTTTCAGAGCGTGCGCTGACCAATGATGACAGCATGAAGATGGGAGCCTAGAGGTCAAGGCCAGCGCGACAAAGGTCAAGGCCAGCGCGATAAAGGTCAAGGCCAGCGCGATAAAGGTCAAGGCCAGCGCGATAAAGGTCAAGGCCAGCGCGATAAAGGTCAAGGCCAGCGCATTCCTGGGTTGTTAAGATGCTGCAAAGATGACACATGGCTCTGCCATCATGTGCGGACATCGTCATTACAGCTGTATGATTACCGGCCGCATCCCGAATAACGAGCCACTCATTAATGCCGCAGCTTCCACGAACGGGGGGGTGGGGGGTGGGGGTGAATAGAAGAGCAGCCTCCGTCGCTACGCTACAGCACAAATAGGACGACGAAATCGTCGCAGCTACAAACCAACATGATTTTTACAACGTGGTAAATCCGAGTATAGATATGTCGCGGCGCGCGGTTAACATGGCAGTGGGATCTGTCTCTCGCACGAGAGATCCACGATCGACTCGCCGATCCCACTTTCGTCCAGGATTTTGCGAGAAACGACCCGCGCTATATTAGTCACAATTAGAGAAGGCAAACCTGGCGTCCCGTGATCGCAGCGCCCCCTCGTGTGTACATCGTTAATTAATCTATCAACACTACGGCTTAACTCAAAAATAATAACACCTGAATCTACGGAGAAAGGCAGCCCGGCGCGACGACACAATTATATACTCACTCTCGCACTGACTAACCTTTCATTAACACCTATCTGTGGTCACCACCCCTGCTGCCCTTGCCAATACACACTACCGTGCTGCCAGAGACACCTGGTGAGCAAAAACGATGCAAATCTGTGCGCGTTCTCGGTCGACCATCGTCACCGGTCTATAAATGCTTCGTTCCCCCCCACGAGGGAATCGCAGCAGACACTTGCGACGTTTTTCTCCTAGAGATGGCAGCACGTGACTACTCATCCGCACTAAGCAACAAGCGACGATGAAACACGGTAGACTTGACGCCATCGTGGGGTTAAAACTGTTCCGTCAACAGCTCGCAAACTCGCTTCACGACAGACTCCTTGCTGCCACGAACTGTTAGTCGGTACATCTGCAAAATATGAAGATAGAGAGAGATAGAGAGAGAGAGAGAGTTAGAAAGCACTCACCATAGAGAAATGTTTTAGTAGCAAGTGTTTGTCTGAATTAAGTCGTAACAGAAGTAGCAAAATGGATTTGCATTGCAGCAATTTATCCATGAAGAGGGAACAACCGAATTATAACTGTACTTTCATAGTTTATGGTTTTACAGCATCTACCTTCTAAAAAGTAGATTCTGCCAGTAATATTTAAAGTGAATAGCTCAATACAAAATTTACTCCTCATAAAGAAACTAGATTATTTCAAGTGACATATAATTTTCAACTAAACACGTATCACGAAAAAATCATAAATTTTTCAAGGTGCTTAACTTGCTTTGATGCACTCAAGGTGCTACAAAATACATTCCTCGCAAAACCGGCCAACGCGTCCACAGGAGGCAACGCAACCACTGAGACACATCAGAGACATATCAACAAGATCGCAAGACACTGACAGTGAGTGACACACTAGCCGCGTTCACACGTAGCAAGAAATCCGGTATTTAGCGTTCACACGAGGCAAAATACGAGGCCCAAGAAATACGGTATCTAAACAGATCCGGTATTTCATGTAAATACGAGGCTTCCCAGACGCAGACTCCCGAATAATTTGGCCGTGCTTTGAGAAATACGATTTCTTTTGGACCGGCGCATTTCTCGGTGTGAAGCGCTGTAAAGTACCGGATTTCTGAAGCCGCGGTATTTTATAGACTGGTCCGCAGCTCCGACAGTTTATGTAAAAGCGAGTGGAACTGTCGAGGCGCGGGACACAGTCTAACCGTATTTTATCGCAGTTGGTGGCGCATGTGCGATTGTTTATTTCGCATTTGTCAGCTTGATTGTTTAAAGCAGCTCGCAGGCTCGCAATACGCGTATTTTCTGGAGCGCGCGAACGGCGTGTGAACGCTCGGCCGTATTTGTCTGGGCAAGATAGCGGTATTCGGACTGTATTTCAGAAATACGAGGTCTCGTGTGAACGAGGCTATTGTCTGAGTGAAGGAGATTAGTCGCACCTGTGCTCCCTTGTTCGGTTCTAGGCGCACCAGCAAGCCGATCTGCTGCGTGCGCGTGTGCACGATGCCCGCGCACACAAAGTTCTCCGGGTTAGGGTCGATGCCCCCGAGAACGCCGATGCCGAAGCCCACCAGCTTAGCCTTCGCCTGCTCAGAGTCCATCGGAGACTGCGCCTTGAAGATCTGCTGAGCCTCCTGGTTGGACCTGCGTAGACGAGAGAGGGTGAGGTTACTGATCTAGCCACCCGCCTGCCCGCCTGCTTGCTTACTTGCCTGCCTGCCTGCCTGCATGCCTGCTTGCCTGCCTGCCTACATGCTTGCTTGCTTGCCTGCATGCCTGCCTGCTTGCCTGCCTGCCTGCCTGCCAGCCTGCCTGCCTGCCTGCCTGTCTGCCTGCCTGCTTGCCTGCCTGCCTACATGCCTGCTTGCTTGCCTGCATGCCTGCCTGCCTGCCTGCCTGCCTGCCTGTCTGCCTGCCTGCCCATCTGCTCGCTTGCCTGTCTGCGTGCCTGCCTGCCTGCCTGCTTCCCTGCCTGCCACATCCACCCATCCATCAATCTATCCTTATATGTATCCGTCCGTCTGCCTGCCCGTCTGCTCGCCTGCCTGCCTGCCTGCGCTGCCTTGCCTGCTGCCTGCCTACATGGCCTGCTGCTTGCCTGCATGCCTGCCTGCCTGTCTGCCTGCCCGTCTGCCTGCCTGCCTGTCTGCCCGCTGCCCGTCCTGCTCGCCTGCCTGCCTGCTTGCCCGTCTGCTCAGGCTCTGCCTGCCCTGCCTTGCCTGCCTGCCTGTCTGCCTGGCCTTGTCTGCTCGGGCCTGCCCACCATGCCCGCCTGTTTGCTCGCTGCACGCCCGCCCGCCCCTGACCGCCCACGTGGTCAGCTGCCGCCCGCGCGCAGTCCGTCCATCCATTCATCTAATGTAAAGCACGCGTTGGAGAGATAGTTTTGGTGGTGCACTCACGCGCTCAGTGTTTTCCATCGGGAGAAGAAGTCCTGTTGTCCCATCTCGGCAGCGGCGAGGAACTTGTTGATGGTGACGGGCAGCATGAGATGCACACGCTGAGGCACTCCAGAGTATCTGTAAACACACACACACAAGCATACACATCAACCCTCCAGTATCATGGCCCAACCTTACACACACAAGCATACACATCAACTCTCCAGTATCGCTGCCCAACCTTACACACACACACACGCACATCAACCCCCAGCATCACGGCCGGCAACCTTACACACACACACACTACACACACACATCACACCCTCAAGTATCATTGCCGCAACCTTACAACACACACACGCATAACATCAACCTCGCAGCTATCACACGGCCACCTTACACAGCACACACACATACATCAACCCGCCAGCATCACGGCGCAACCACATCACACACACACACAGCACCACATCAACCCTCCCGCATCCGGCCCTACCTTACACACATCAAACGGCCACATACCTGAACCCTGCCAGCATCACGGCCCTACCTTACACACACACATACATCAACCCTCCAGCATCACGGCCCAACCTTACACACACACACACACACACACACATCAACCCTCCAGCATCACGGCCCTACCTTACACACACACACACATACATCAACCCTCCAGTATCACGGCCCAACCTTACACACACAAACACACATCAACCCTCCAGCATCACGGCCCAACCTTACACACACACACACACATACATCAACCCTCCAGCATCACGGCCCAACCTTACACACACACGCACACACATACATCAACCCTCCAGCATCACGGCCCAACCTTACACACACACACACATACATCAACCCTCCAGCATACGGCACCAACCTTACCACACACACAACACAAATACATCGAACCCTCCAGTATCATCGGCCAACATTAAACACACAAACACACATCAACCCTCCAGTCATCACGGCGCCAACCTTACACACACAACACATTACATCAACCCTCCCAGCATTCACGGCCCATACCTTACGACACACACACCACATACATCAACGCGCTCCAAAGTATCGAGCGGCCCACCTTACACACACAAAACCCCAACACATCCATCAACCTCCGTATCAGGCCCAACCTTACACACACACACACATACATCAACCCTCCAGCATCACGGCACCAACCTTAGCACACAGCAACCACAGTACATCAACCCTCGCCAGTATCCACGGCCCAACCTTACACACACATGCACCACATCGACATACATCAACACCTCACAGCTATCACGGATAACGCTTAACATCACACACGCACACAGCATACAGTCAACCCTCCAGCATCAACGGTCTGCAACCTTACAGCACTACACGCACACCACATACATAACCCTCCAGCCATCAGGCGCGCCCAACTTTACAGAGGACACAAACACACATGCAACCCTCCAGCAATCACGGGCACGGCCCAACCTTCACACAGACCACACACATACGTCAACCACTCCAGTATCACGGCCCAACGCTTACACACACAAACACACGGCATCGAACGCCTCCAGCATCACGGCCAACCTTACCACAACACACATACATCCAACCCTGCAGCATCACGGCCAACCTTACACACCACACACATACATCAACTATGCTGCAGCAATCAACTGACCAACCTTACTACAGGCCCCACGCACACAGCATGACATCAACCCTCCAGCATCACGGATCAACCTTACACACACACAACACACCACACATACATCAACCCTCCAGCATCACGGACCAACCTTACACACACACATACATCAACCCTCCAGCATCACGGACCAACCTTACACACACACATACATCAACCCTCCAGCATCACGGATCAACCTTACACACACACACACACACACATACATCAACCCTCCAGCATCACGGCTGTGCATCAAGCACCCTAACCCTAACCCTAACCCAATCTTACACACACATTACTACAACCTTTACAACAGTTCCCACTAACGTCCACATGGGGGAAATGATATGAAATGCTGAACTACTATTATGCTGCAAAATATTCACATGAATGTTAAATATTCTTCTGTTCTGGCGTGACATGGCGTTGGAGAGAGAGAGAGAGAGAAAGAGGAGTGTACCTGTATATTAAGCCGTGAGTTAAGGAGTTAAGTGAGTGGGGAGGGATCACTGTACTAGCGTGAGATAAGTTAAGGTGAGTGGGAGGGAGCCTGACTATAGTATGAGATAAGGTGAGGTGAATGGGGAGAAGGAACCACTGTACTAGAGAGTACTGTATGAGATGAGAAGGTAAGATGGTCAGTGGGGACAAGGGGGAGCAGTGGTGTGCTACTCACGTGAACGACACGTTGAGGGACGGGCAATGGCTCCGTGAAGTCCTGTATGAACTCGACTTGAGAGTTGCTGCACCTGCGCACGGCTTGCCTCCAGCAATGTGCCCACCGCGTCGTCTGCACGTTCAGCTGTGCACCGTCACAAACAGTCCAAGGAACGGCTCACGGGGCACACCTGGTCCGGCGGCGTGTCAACACTCGCGCTTAGCGCGGTGGACAGCGGTTCTTACCGCTTATGAAGTAGCTAGCTGAATGCTTACCCATGCACCACAGGGTCATGCACACTAATACCACATGCACGCAAAGGTCGACACATTGCAAGACTACACTAATAGCATGTTACACATGCCGCCGCGCGTGCACGAACATCAATGCACTTCATGCATGCCATCACAGCAACTCGACAAGGGGAGGTAAGGCCTGGGCTGGGTGACTCATACGGCACTATGCACGCACGCAACAGCCACGACACCAAACACACTAATAGCCCCACCACACACACACACTAATACATACACATGCCAGCGCGCGTGCACACATGCAAGCGTGCGTGTACACATGCATGCACTCATGCACGCACTCATGCACGCACTCATGCACGCACGCACGCACGCACCCACACACACACTAATACATACACATGCCAGCACGCGTGCACACATGCACGCACTCATGCACGCACTCATGCACACTAATACGCACATGCACGCACGCACGCACACACACACACACTAATACATACACATGCCAGCGCGCGTGCACACATGCATGCACTCATGCATGCACTCATGCACACTAATACGCACACGCACGCACGCACGCACGCACGCACGCATGCACACCCACACACACTAATACATACACATGCCAGCGCGCGTGCACACATGCATGCGTGCGTGTACACATGCATGCACGTGCACACACATACACAAGCACAAACGTACGTACGCACGCACGCTCGCACGCACGCACGCACCACAGACACGCACGCACGCACGCACGCACTCACGCACGCAGGCACGCACGCACGCACGCACGCACGNACCGCACCTCGGCGTACGGAATACACTCTAAATAGGCCGGAATCTGGCGTACGAAATGGGCTTTGACCCCCTCCAGAAAGTCCCGTATTCTCTTTAACGACTTTATAAAACTCGACATGATTTTACCTCTGCTCACTATCCGTCTATAACACTGGTATACTTGCTATTGCTACCTTCACACTACACTGCTCCTTCGCTACTCTGTACTAGAATTACAAGATTGCTGACGATGTTCCACTGATACGCCCGAAACGCCGATAGACCGCGTAGCGCCTTCTTGCGGTGGCGTTTGCAAGTTAATTTACGACGCTAAACCACAAACTGATCTGTTTACGGTGACAGTGTTCTATTGTCTCTGGTGTATGCACAGAAGAAACTCGGAAACTCAGAAACTCAGAAACTCGGAAACTCAGAAACTCGAAAACTCGAAAACTCGGAAACTCAAAAAGTCGGATGTCGTTTCAGGTCTTCCATACGATAGTGTCACTGCAGGCAGAGTGTCAATTTTATAACCATAGATATCATGTAACTATTATATATAAGTGTTATATGATATGACACGTGACCACTATTTAATCACGTCCGGTTCATTACCCGGTTAGGTTACAGGATGTGACGCGTCATCGGCCGACCAATCGGCGGGCCCGCAGCTCGTGCACTAAAGCTGACGTGATGTTTTGTGGCAAACTGCATGCAATGCCCCTTCGCTCACTCAGGATACCACTGCAACAATGCTAGCACTATTTTTAAAGTGGGCGGAGCTCAGGGGAAATCCAGCGAATAGAGATTCGTAAACAGCGTATGATTTGACAGAGGTAAATGGGCGCACAATCCGCGTACGTACTATTTCGTATCACTGTTTTATCAAATTTTTCATGAAATAACGGTCGGATTTTTAATATCTTTGCAACTTTTATTAGTCCAAATCTTATTACATAGCATACATAGCATACGAGTAACGTCCCTGCTGTAAAACTTGTATTAAAAAAGCGTTACAAATTGTAACCGAAAACAACTTGTGGCAGTGGTAGATCGAGCCCATGAGCGAGAGCGCCATCTGTCGTGGAGTTTGGTTTTCTGGTTGCATTATTTAGGCTGGCCATCAAGTTAGTCAGGCAGCTTAGACCCAGATTTGGGAATAATGTGGACGTTCCGGACAAAAGCACCAAATTTTTTCCACGTGTTACACATGGGCCTAGCAATAGATTTTTGATAGGAACCACTTCCTCCGAGTACATTATGGCGGCCATCTTGGATATCCAACATGGCGGACATGTGCAAAACTAGAAATGCCAATTTCTCTGCTTCCAAACCAGCTAGACTCTCAATATTGGTGTCTAAACACACATTTTCTGGGTCAAGGAATACAATAATGCAATTTAGAATACTCAATATGGCGGCCATCTTGGATTTGCAACATGGCGGACATGTGCAAACCTATAAGTGCCAATATCTCGGCTTCCAAACCAGCTAGACTCTCAATATTGGTGTCTAAACACACATTTTCTGGGTCAAGGAATACAATAATGCAATTTAAAATACTCGATATGGCGGCCATCTTGGATTTCCACCATGGCGGACACGTGCAAACCTATAAGTGCCAATATCTCGGCTTCCAAACCAGCTAGACTCTCAATATTGGTGTCTAAACATACATTTTCTGGGTCAAGGAATACAATAATGCAATTTAGAATACTCAATATGGCGACCATGTTGTACTCGGAGGAAGTGGTTCCTATCAAAAATCTATTGCTAGGCCTATGTGTAACACGTGGAAAAAAATTGGTGCTTTTGTCCGGAATGTCCACATTATTCCCAAATCTGGGTCTAAGCTGCCTGACT
>NW_014578995.1:36897-41307 GCF_000485595.1 Priapulus caudatus
GCTCTTGCCACTCTTCTATGAGAAGGCGGCTACATCAGCTATGATCAAGCATGGGTTAGATGTGGCCCATTCAGCAACACAATTCATCAATCCCGGTCAGACACCAATTGTAGCATTTGATGAACCACTATATGCACTGGCCAAGTTCACTCAGTGGGGAGGACAAATTTGTTATAATGATTAGCGGTCTGCATATAGAGAAGGCAATGTGGAATACGTATGGTGACTACTTGGAGGGTTCTGGTTGGACCAATGCGTTGACACAAGCAGGTGTTGCATCATCAGGCACTTCCAACTTTTTTCTGAAAGCCACACATATCACCAGAACAAGACATGCCCACCAAGTGACTGCACTTGCTCTCGCAAAGCTACAGCAAGATGCATTCCTGGACACAGTTGGGCCACACAGTGATCAAGCCAAGGAGGCATGGCGGTTGGTAATGGTCGAGAAGAGTCCAACATTTCAGTATTGGGATACAGTTCTAAACATGGAACTTAATGGCCTCATCTTTATCAGATCACACCGCGAGAAAAACTTTCCGTTGTACGTGAAAAGCCTGAAGGCATTGGTTCCATGGTTCTTGTGTTAGACCACCACAACTATGCACGGTGGCTGCCGATATACATTCGCGATATGGATACTCTACAGCCCCCAATTCTCAAGCAGTTTAAAGAAAATGGTCCCTGGGTCATTCAAAAATTCAGCAACAGGTTCTCGGCCATGCCAATAGATCAGGCCCATGAGCAGAACAATGAAGCCGTCAAGGGCTCTGGGGGTGCAGTTGGTCTGATGGAAAATCCTTCTGCCTTCAGGAAATGAATGGTGTCGGGACCTGAACAAGCGAGATTGCTGACAGAATTTAAAGATGAATATCTGTCCAATGAAGAAATCGAGCACAATCATCATCATGAAGAAGGATTGTACACACAGACGACGTTCAGGGAAGAGGCTGTATGTCTTTCTAATGTCATCAGTGAATTTGGTAACCCATTTGTCGACGACAGCGATGAGTTATTGGCTCTAGACACGCGTAATGTGTTGGATGAGTCTGTTGTGAATACAGTCCGAACAGGTCAGGGATTAGGGAAAGATCCGTATGAAAAATATTGCAAAGAAGTGACAATCGACTGTACACTCTCCCATTCATGTGGCCATAAAGAAGAACGCTCTTCCTCTCTTCCGGTGCCCACAGAGAAAATCCAAGACAAAACAAGCTGGGACGATCTCATTACTGAAGAACGATGTTGCCCTGTTCTCTCGCTTGTACATCATAATGCAGCACAGAGAGAGTGACATGAGTTTATTCTTCAAACACGAGAACCATGCATTCCCCCCTTCACTGTCTGATGGTGGGAAGTTACGTCTAGAAAAGAAATCAGATCTGCTGAACATTTTGACCCTGGACAATCAGGGTGATCCTCCGGAGTCCTTCGATGTGAAGCTTCTCAATGGTGCTGCTGTGGTGCACTTTCTTCCCTGTGCCGGCAGTGCAACATTTGAAGGTTATGCTAACGGTGTCTTTGTTCCATACATCATGAAACAGTTAGAACATGCCAACAGAGTTGATATAGTATGAGACACGTATATTGCCAGCAGCATTAAGGAATCCACGAGAGAAAAACGAAGAAAGGGCATTCGCCGAAGGGTTGCTGGTAAGAACAAGCTCCCAGGAAACTGGGCTGAATTCCTACGTGATGCAACAAACAAACAGGAACTCTTTGCATTCCTCTCCAACAAGATTGCTACCTTGGACTGCCCTCCAAACAAGGAAGTCGTCATAACATCTGGATCAATGACCATTCTTTGAGGAACCAATCGTTCGATGCCACTATGTGACCATGAGGAAGCCGACACCAGACTGCTAATTCATATGCAAGATGCCATACTGAATGGTTGTACAAACTGTCTGGTACGTACTGTTGACACTGATGTTCTGGTCATCATCATTGGCAAGTTTCAACATCTGATCGAATTGGATCCAGCTGTGAACGTTTGGGTTGCTTTTGGCACGGGCAAAAACTTCACCTATCACCACATCAATGGGATATATGGTTTCTTGGGAAAAGATAAATCCCTGGCGCTGCCTCTTTTCCACAGCTTCACAGGATGCGACACCACCTCCGCGTTTTATGGAAAGGGTAAAAAGTCAGCATGGGAAGCATGGAAGTGCTACCCTGATGTAACTAAAGTCTTCACGTACATGGCGCTCAACCCTTACACCGAAGTACATGCAGATGCACCACACTTCAATCTATTGGAACGCTTTACAGTTATTTTGTATGATAAGACCAGTGATCTTAATCGTGTTGATGAAGCAAGGAAAGCATTGTACTGTCAGAAGGGAAAGACAATGGAGACCATTCCACCCACGCAGGATGCATTGCTGCAGCATTCGAAGCGGGTTGCCTACCAGGCTGGTATATGGTCCACCAGTCTGCAGACCCAACAACATGCTCCAAGCCCTGCTGATTGGGGCTGGACTCTTAACAAAGATGACCAATCATGGGTTCCAGTTTGGAACACTTTACCTGTGGCTTCCAAAGCTTGCAGTAAACTCGTTGCGTGTGGTTGCAAGAGTCTCAGGGGCTGTGGCACTAAATGTGCATGCAACCGAGCCCATTGGAAATGCACTAAACTATGTAGTTGTCGATGCGAGAAGTAGGCAACTGAAGTGTTGTATGGGGTTTCATAACTCTGTCATTATGACCGCCATATTGAATATTTTAAATTGCATCATTGTATTCCTTGACCCAGAAAATGTATGTTTATACACCAATATTGAGAGTCTAGCTGGTTTGGAAGCCGAGATATCGGCACTTCTAGGTTTGCACATGTCCGCCATGTTGGAAATCTAAGATGGCCGCCATATTGAATATTCTAAATTGCATTATTGTATTTCTTGACCCAGAAAATGTATGTTTAGACACCAATATTGAGAGTCTAGCTGGTTTGGAAGCCGAGATATCGGCACTTCTAGGTTTGTACATGTCCGCCATGTTGGAAATCCAAGATGGCCGCCATAATGTACTCGGAGGAAGTGGTTTCTATCAAAAATCTATAGCTAGGCCCATGTGCAACATGTGAAAAAAATCTGGTGCTTTTGTCCGGAACGTCCACATTATTTGGTTAAGCTGCCTGACTAGACAGCTTGCACGTGTATGAAAGTCAGTACTGCGCGCCACCCATCTGTAAATGCACACACTACACGCCACACATCTGAGAAGGTGCACACCACACACTACTTCGATGAAACAGGACACACTGCACGCCACCTATCTGTGAAAGCACACATTGCGCGCCACCTGTATGTGAGGGTACACACTGTACGCCACCTGTATCTACTCGTGACAGCACACATTGTACGCGCCCCTACCCATGACAGCGCACACACTACAGGCGACGTACCTGGGCCGTGACCGGGAACCCTGGTCCATTCCCTAACATCCGAGCACCTATCCTGGCTCGCGCACGTGCATTTTAAGCAAAATTAAGGCCAACGCTCCATTAGGAGTGTTCCCAATTTTGATATGATTAATGATTAATGATTGATAATCCTAACCCTAACCCTAAATGGCATTAAACCACAAACTAATATATGACCATGACCATATATATATATATATATATATATTTGTCATTATGACCATTAATGATATTAAAGTTAGAAACACTCCTAATGGATTATCACCCAAAATTAACCCTAGCTAAAATCGATAAACAACCGAACATGGCTCATAATGCCAGGATAAACGAGCGTCAATCGAGGAGTGGCACGTACGCGAGCCTACGTCCCACTACAGTTAGAGCCTAATTTAAGTCAATGTATTATAGAGAGCGATTCTCATCTACATAAATGGCGTCTGATACTCACCGGGCAGTGGCGCCATCTATCGTAGCGTAATTTCTTTGTTATCCCTCGCAGTTGTCCCGATTCCGACGAACGTGACTGTTGCCGACGTCTCCAGGACGCAGGCGCTGATCACGTGGGACGACGTTCGAGTGGGAGCCCTGAGTGTCACGTACAGAGTGGAGACATGCGCGAGCCAGGATAGGTGCTCTGATGTTTCGGAATGGACCAGTGTTCCCGGTCACGGCCCAGGTACGTCGCCTGTAGTGTGTGCGTTGCCGATACAAGGAAACGAGACACAAAAACAGAAGAGCAATAAAATAAGAAATGAGGTCATGGAACTGTCACGACCGCAAGACTGACCGTTGCAAGTGCTTCCAGAAGCGTCCAAGTATGTTCCATCTAGGCGAAATAAAATATAAATCCATGACCGCCGGTTAAGCATTTGTAGCTACATACATGAAATAATGTTTTACCTCCAATCTCTCATCTCGCACATTCTCGCTTGCTAAATATCCCGCTTATTGACTTTCCCGCGCGCGCTCTCTCGCTTTCTCTTTCG
>NW_014578995.1:41317-46831 GCF_000485595.1 Priapulus caudatus
GTTAGGGTTAGGGTTAGGGTTTTTCCATCATTCCTTGATATACGGAAAGATTTCGGTTCAAGGATAGAGAACATGGGTCCCAATAAAACCAATGTAATTTACATCAATATAAATATAATATTACATCAATATAATAGGTTAGGGTTATGGTTAGGGTTAGGTTTAGGCACATTGGTTTTATTGGGACCCATGTTCTCTATCCTTGGGCCAAGATTTCTACTAGCCTCGGGCGAGCGGACGAGCGTTGGTTTCAAGCCCTGCCATGATAAATTTAATGAAAAGTTATAAACTTGTATAGCATGGAGAAAGCGTACGCGAAGAGGAGGCCTGTCAAGTTGGGCCCAAACAACATTGATCAGCATTTTAGGGATGGTGTTTAAAACCCACATTGATATAGCTTTATGTTGAATAGCATTCCATTTTGAGCAGTTCTAAAGTGTATATAGCCACAGGCACTTGGAACGTCTCAATAAAAAAAATAATGGTAAATAAACACGAAATGTATTTAAGTACTACCAAAGTCTTAATGTTTCTCTACTATATTTCGCCTGTAATCACATGTAAAGTACACCGCACGCTAGCTGCTGCACACCGACACATAAATATATAGCAGGTACATTGCTCAATTTTAAGATTTTTTTGGGGTTGTCCGGAGGACAACCAAGAGAGTAGCATATATGGTTGTCCCTCAAGAGTTTTGGTTGTCCGGATATTATTTAAACATGTGCTGTATGCGCTCTGCTCACGTGATGCTCGGTGCTGTAAAGCAAAAGGCCTAATCATGTACATTTTGTACGTATTGCAGTGACAGCAGACATGGCCATTCGCATTGTTTCACTCATTATATGAAGAGAATAAAATATTGGTAATGTGGTAAATGATGCTGGGATCAATGACGTATAATAATAATAATTAAAAGTTGCATGAAATTTATTTCATAACATTTACATTAACACTGTGTCAAGTCACAGATAAGCAAAAATTAAAAACAAAAAAAATTCCAAAATTAATTTAGAGGTTGGACACCAGACAACCACGGTAGCAATTTGTAGTTGCCCGAGAGAAAATCCTGTCATCACGGACGACCGGACGACTGTTAAAATTGAGCCCTGAGGTAGGAAAGCGTGCTGCCAAAATTCGCTCGACGCTCGCTTGATTTCATACGAATACAACACAAATATTCAACCATTCTACTCCATCTTTGTTTCTATTTGAAGAACAGTGTTCACTTGTTATAAAAACATACTGTGTTCGTAACCGAGCTGTGTCACGCGAAATTACACAAAGCCTGACAAAATTCTTGCGTCCGCTCCCATTGCGCAGTTTATGTAAATGGCTGTCGGAATCAGGATACACACACCGGCGCTCTTTGTGACCTCATTTTTGCACCGCAACGCTCCACTGGCGGCTTTGACGAGGCTCGTACGGGAGTTGGAAAGCAGGGTGGTAGTTTCCCAAAATGCAGTGCGCCGCCTATAGCCCTATAACGCGAGAATTTCGTCCGGCTTTGTGTGATTTCGCGTGACACAGCTCGGTTACGAACACAGACAGTATGTTTTTATAACAAGTGAACACTGTTCTTCAAATAGACACAAAGATGGAGTAGAATGGTTGAATATTTGTGTTGTATTCGTATGAAATCAAGCGAGCGTCGAGCGAATTTTGGCAGCACGCTTTCNAAAAAAATCATCCTATGAAAAAGTAGCTCTGGCCAAGCCAAAAATAGCTCCCGTAAAAAAATTACGAGAGCTCTTTTTTTCATACAAAATCAAAAAAGAGCTCTCGTAAAAAAAATTTATTTTTAGGCTGCCGCACAGGAAATAAAAAATTTACCAAACTCATTATTTTGTTATTCTCTACTAACCTTCTACATTATTCTAATGAAATAAATGGTAAATTTAATCAAATATAGACTAAAAATAGTCAAATTCCGAAGCCTAAAGTCCATGCAAAGTACAGAAACTCTTCATGTTTGTTGTGTTCGATTGTCTAGGTCATGCTGTTAAACTTCTGCTAATTCGATAATACTGGGCATCCCGAGCAATCAGCAATCGCGAAAATAAAATATGATAATTTATAGAAATAATGGGCGGTCTTCAGAGACCACTGATCTTTGAAATCGACTTGTGGACTTGTTCCGATTTACTACGCATCAGTGTATCGAAACGAGTAAAAAATACAATTTCTAAGAATACCTTAAAATGCACAACACCAAATTGCACCATCCCCCTCCCCAATAAAAACGTCCCCACATCCGAGTCATTCACTTTGCTACGACAGAAATCCTGGACTAGTGCCTACTGACCAGGACCAGTACTTCCTCAGCGGCACTGGTCCTGCTGGACCAGTGCCTCCAATTATCAGTTTTTCACCCTGTTTACCATTATTTTTTTTATTGAGACGTTCCAAGTGCCTGTGTATAAATAGCTATGACGAGCAGCGCTACACAGGCTATAGTACTAGAGGTAAAGTGTATAGGGCACCAGCCTGGCAAAGCCTATTCTAATATGGGAAGAAACATGGTTTTAAATGTCAGGAACCGACTTTTAGAATTGTCATAGCCAAAATTATGCCGTAACGTACCAAAGGAACAAGGTGCTTTCTTACAAATTTAATCAATTTGGGTATTCCAGCGAAGATCGCTTCTAATAATGACGTGCAAATATTTGTAAACATGTAGGTGTAAAAGATGTATATTTATGTTACAGCAAGTAAGTAAAGGTCAAGGGTGATTTCAAGCTTGTTATGTGAAGAATTCTACATTTTTTAGCATTGAACGACATACTCCATGTTGTTGCCTGCTTCTCAGCACGAGTAAGATATGGAGAGTCGCTTGCATTATCACATTTTTATTCATGAGTTGGTTGCCGTAGGAAGTTTATAGATGTTATGCGAGAGAATGAATGAAACACATTTCATCAGGCTAACAGTTGTGTGTGCAACTGTAGATGCAGCCATTTTGAAGCATTATAAAATGTGGCGTTTAATATTAACAGGCATTAATCCATAAATAATATTTATCTTCGACACTTCTGCTTTCTTGGCATTACAGGTGGCCGAATTAAAGCAATGCAGTTATTCTGTTTCCAACTGATATCAGGGGTAGAAATAAGGAGAAAAAAAGAGATGGTCCACAGGACCATCTAGTTTGAAATTTAGATGGTCCTCCTAAATTTTTAGATGGTCCTAAATTTCAAATTGTTCTCTAAAAGTAATGCGGCGTGCAAGAGTAAGAAAGAGATTTTAAATGGTGATAAAATGGTTTTTAAATAATTATTCACCTACAATGAATGTATCAAATGATACAGTAATTGTTTATTCACTTTGATAGTATATTGGTTAATAAAGTTGTTTGCTATGGTCAACACTGGATTAGCAATAATCGAAACGTGGAAACTTCAAAGAAAATTACTGTAAAATGGGACTAAAATATTAAATGGTCTGTCAGACCATTGACTTTGAGAATCTGATTGTCTTCCTGATTATTTGATGTCCCCAGACCATCGGACCATCGCTTATTTCGACCCCTGTGATATAAACAGGCAGTTATCATCATGCAGAACATGATAGAGCCATTCACAAACAAGCTGGTCATTTAATTATTTATTCATGTATTTAATTACTGATGGTACATTAATAAAAATGACAACATGAGCTTACAAGTTCCTTACCATCAATGCAGAAAATAAGTGCTAGCTCAGTGTTAGAGCTTTAAAATAAAAACCACTTACCAAACCGGGCGAGTGAGTCAATAAGTTAACTCGCTCAAACGGAATCTGTACTCGCCCAAATTTTAAAACAAAAATGCTTGTCAAACAATAGTGGAAAAAACACAAACACACCATTGATTTAACTACACATGTAATTCATTGATCACGTTTCTCAAAACCTCAAGGCACATCTTCTCTGAAAGTTCATGTTTTCATTTACATTAAATTTTCTTTTATTCTCGGGCTGTTTTGCCCCATCAATGAAACGCCACGTTACACCAATTTTATTGAATTGTTAACACCAAGACGAGCCAGTACTTAGTAGCGCCATCGCTACACTACCCACGATGCATACAGGGCAAGAAATTAGCCAAAATGTGAACAGGCCCACCCAAAATTTTAGCAAGTTCTTAGACAAATGGAACAGGCCCTTACAAGTTTTAACAGGTGCTTAATTGTGTTTAATTTATTCCATGATTAATAAAAGCATTAGCTTTGTGTTTATTAGGCATAACAGGCTTGTCACAAGTTTTTAATGTAGCAGGGTAAACCAAGAAAGTAAGCGACTATCTGCTGCCACAGGCTGCACCCGAACAGCAAAGCTGCGAGGGGGGGGGGTTGTAGTGGAACCCCCGGAATTTAAAAAAAATTACACTTCTTAGATGCAATTTTCTGCACTCTAAGGAAGCATTATTAAACGATCTTCATCACAAAAATATCACTTTTGAGTTGAGTATTTTAATCTTTGGGGGACACCAAAGACTAAAATACTTACTTAAAAAAAGAGAAACATGAACTTCAAATTGCTGAGGGTTGAACTGCTCAGTCTCTGTCACTGTATTTGTGCAGGTACAATGCTACTTAAGGCAAAGTAATCTTACTATAATTTGGCGAATGTTGTATGTATGTATGTTAATGAAAGGCTCCGTCAGTTTGGATCCAAATAGCGCTAAATTTACAGAAGAGATCGATGAGTATACGGGACGGGTTCTAAACTATACTCGGTTGAAAACCGTTTGTTCGGTCTTAAAAAAGAAAAAGAAAAACAAAAAAAGGTAAACATTTGCCTGAAAATAGGGGGCGCTGTTTTGTTTTCGTTCTGTTTGTATTTCGTTATGTTCTGGTTCTGTGTCTGTGTCAGTGTGTGTCTGAGATTTTTGTAAGCCCAATAATGTAAGTAGAACGAACCATGTAATAATGAAGTTAAATATTCAGTAGCTATTTCGGCATAGTTTCCCATATGAGATGTACAAGTTGAATTTCATCAGAGCAGATTTTTTTTTTGAAGTGCAATGCTGTGAGGGTGTCGTGAACAGCGAGCTATCACAAGCGGTCCGATCACAAGCACGTAATATTACGTCGTTCGCACAGAGTGCAAACATGCGTAGAAATAAGCGATCACAACCACGCAATATTACCTGGTCCGCACACAGTGGAAACATGCGAAGCACGTAATATTACGTGCTACGCAGCCAAGTGGTTAATCAGTCGCACGACCTACCAGCCCATTCAGATCTATCTATTCTAATATTTCTATATTCTAACTTTGGAGTCCGTATCATCGGTTCAAGGATAGAGAACATGGGTCCCAATAAAACCAATGTCATTTACATCAATATAAATATAATATTATATCAATATAATAGGTTAGGGTTATGGTTAGGGTTAGGGTTAGGATTAGGGTTACGGTTAGGGTTAGGGTTAGAATTAGGGTTAGGGTTAGGCACATTGGTTTTATTGGGACCCATGTTCTCTATCCTTGGGCCTTGGGCCAGTACATAGCATACAATAAAACATTTGTGTG
>NW_014578996.1:0-7775 GCF_000485595.1 Priapulus caudatus
CCTGACTGGCGCTTTGAAAGGCTTGCGCGGCCCATAGCTGCACCGCGCTTTGATGTAATTTCTACCGTGATTATAGAGTGTTTTTATTTGTGTTTGTTATTAAACAAGTACTTTATGAACACCAAGGTACAGGGCAAAACACTTGTAAGTGACATTACAGAATCAGATAGCTCTTGTGAACATTTGGCCTGCAAAAATTGCGGATGGTCTTAGCAAATCATCGCACAGTGCCTCAGCGTCCACAATATATGGGCTGTTCCGGGACCACAAGCTGCCCAATTGCTACGCCTCAATACCAACGGTGAAGTTTCTAGCATCGCTAAATCAAGTCTAAACAGTGTGCTGTAATGGACCAAATAAAGTCACTACAGCTCGTGCAAGAAATCAAAGCCACTGACACCAGTGTGGAACAAGGGCGCGGACAGAAATACCGTCAGCAATTAAAACCCCTCAGCAATGCTTTGCTGGATTCGAGGCAGTTTCAGCTACTTGTCACCGGCAAAAACGCTTTAAAAATATATAAACAATTTATCAAAAAAGACCCGCTGCGCGTTGGCATGCCAATGCCAACCCCATTAATTGATCAATTGCATTGCCACGAGCGTATTACCTGCTCTAACTAACGCATCCGGTCAGACTGCTTCTTTAGGCATACAGCTACACCTTCTTGACTGACGGACTGCGAAAGAAGCCGAATCGTCTCCCATACCCTTGTGAAAAAACCCCGAGGCTATTGACCTTGTTTCCTAACACGAGAGGTTACCCCCGCCCAATCAGCAATCTCACCTAATGTGTCTTAAAACTGGACGGAGAAATAGTACCTTTCGCATCCAAACTTTCACAATCACATGACTCGTGAATGGACGTCCAGACCTCCTGCAATCAGGCTACAGAACACACCACCACAGGCACTGAAACGCGCACTGTTAAAAGTGCAAGACACCACATCATAATGAACATGAACAACAGCAATTCACTCGTCCTTGTCGCTTTCCTGGATCTCAGATGCTTGCCTTCGTATACTGGTCGATCGATGATCATCTCTTACCTCAGAGTCTTCAGTTAGGATTGCCATTGACCGCGGCCACAACGCACCCCCGTTGCACTCGTTGTCATCCGGAGTTGCTCAGCACAGATCACAGCGCCGGGCATGCTGCAGCATAGCCGGGGACCCTTAGCAGCACAGCTCCCGCGGCAGAGTGGGGCTGCCCTCCACAAGCCTCTCATAGCCTAGGCCTCGTCGTCATTCAACATATCGATGCGTCAAAAAATTGTGCTTAATCACCTTTGAAGCCTCTTTCTTCCGCGATATCACTGCTATGGCCTGATGACTCCCCCAACGGTGTACCTATCCTTCAATCGAAACTTCTGCTGCCATCCCAGCGAACAGGCCCTGTCTCGCGATGGAAACCTGTATAAAAGATATCCGGTGGACTGGGATGCTTGCTGATCGCGCTACATGTCCTGAACGACGACAAAAGAATTCCTGCATCATCTGGCACACAACCTGTGCAAAGTGCGACAATGATCATATCACTCGTCGGGGAGCTCTGTAACGGATCTTCGCAGTATGCTTGTGACCAGAAATCTTGGGTTGCTAGGTTGAATGTCGTGGGCTCCAGCAACGATGGGAGACCCCATGTTTTCCAAACTCTGCAGTACTTCATTCTTACCATCTTCATAATATTAGAGTGAATCCGAAAGTTTCTTCTACGAATCAACAAAAATTATATTCACTGCATTCTTTACTAGTCGTGTTGATATGCGTGCCCAATACGTTTACTTTAGGTGCGGCCGCTGCCCCAGGTACAATGAAATAAGTTACAAGCCGATGTCCAAAATGCCAAGCGGCCTCGGCCTTTATCTTGCAATGTATCCAAGTTGCAGCAGCTAGGAGTCGACGCGGTGGTGAGGAGGTGCGGAGGTGTGAGTGCGGCGGCGAGCGGGTCGATTGGCGGTGAAGAGTGAGAGGTTTAAATACTACTCATCACTTGTAACGATTACATGTAGTGTCACCAGATTATATCAGGCAAATCTAGTCACATGAAAGCAGGAGCCTATCCGGTACAGTCTCGCGCTCCTGGTAACCAAAATGTAACCCTTGACGCACCAGCCTCGCAAAAAACGTTGGCTACACTTGCCGCGATCGCAGGTTCTCATCAGCGGCCCCAAAATTAGGAAATAAAGCCTACTAGTCATATTCGAGTGGAAACAGTCGCTGGAACTTTTAGACGGCCTAGTCAAAACTCATACCTATTTAACAATCGAACTTTAATCACATTAGACATGTATTTTAAGCGCTGTACATGTATTTGAGTTATATTATTATTGAAAAAGTATATTATTGTCGTTTTAGTATCTATAAATTTCTACAATGTTGCCACGTCCGCCTATTTATAATCAGAAATTGTTACTAGGAAATTGCTCGTAATTTGCAAGGGATTTACTATCTTACAGTGCGTGCAGTCCCGCCGTGTTTTATAATCAGCCTTTGTAATGCGCACGTGAACATCTGCCAGGTAAACGGTTGCGCAATATTAAAATCACATAAATATTATTATAGTTATTATTTTAAAAACACGCACACGCGGGAGGGCCACGTCAATGCAGCGCACGCACGCACGCACGCTCGCGCACGCACGAATGCCATACATACACCATATACGCCACGCCCGCACGTAAGCATGCAAGCGCGTCGCTCCGGCACGCCACGCGCAGCCACCACTTACGCGCGACACCGCGCACGCACGCGCGCCGCGGCGATGACGCGCACGCGCACACTTCGACTCCCAATTACTCTCGCAAAAATACGGCTGTTGAGCATATAATAGCCGTTGTTATGTTTAATTGCGCTGTTGCGAGTCTCTTATCCTTGCGCTCGGCCATCTCAGACGCGGCATCTCCTCCGATATCGCCGCCTGGGTTTAGGAGCAGCGAAACGCGGCCGTGGCCAGGCAAACAACCGCAATTACGCCGGTGAGCAACGAAAACAACAATCTACTGGCGCGCCGTAAAACACAGAGCAGATAAAGGTGGGGGAGGCGCGGAAGGAAAGACAATAGACAAGAGAGTGTGTGAGAGAGACGGTCAAGGCGAAAAGAGACGCGCAGTGTGGTGAGAGAGGGAATTTTGAGAGAAGAGCGAGAAAGAAAGGACAACGTGAGTGGCAGAGAGAAAGAAGAGAGAGAGAGAGAAGAGACCGAGAAGAGAGAGACGAGAGAGAGCAGAGGGCGCGGTAGAGAGATGAGAGAGACGAACAAGAGAAAGAGAGAGAGAAGAGAGGAGCAAGAGAGGAGCCAGAGGAGAGAAGAGGCAGAGGCAGAGCAGAGCAGAGAGCGAGAGAGAGCGAGCGAGCGCGGAGCCATTGACGAGCGCGACACACAGAGCAAGGCCCCAATAACAAGATATAATAAGCAGAGAAGGCCGAGGAGCACAGGGGAGAACTTTTAAGAATAATTGTCTGTCTCGATTCCCTTCCTTCATTCTTCTTCGATCTTCGAGCGTTTCCTCCAAATTCCTCATCCGTTCTCTTCTTATCTGCTGCCTACCGCCGTATATGTCGCATCTATTCCTATTGGGCCTCTGCCCCCTTTTATCTCTCTCTCTCTCTCTACTCTCTCTCTCTCTCTCTCTGTCTTCTCTCTCTCTCTCTCTCTCTTCTCTCTCTCTCTACTCTGTACTTTCTCTCACTCTCGCTCTCTCTCTCTCCATCCTCTCTTTCTTTCTTTTCCTCCTCTCTCGTTCGCTCACTCTTGCGCGCGCTCTCTCTCTCTCTTTTCCCTTCTCTCTGTTTCCCTCTTACTTGCGAACGCACGCATGACCGATATCAAGAGTACATAATAGAGTAATACATAATAGAGTAATAACATACATAATAATACATAATACATACTACATAATACATAATAATACATAATACATACTACATAATACATAATAATACATAATACATAATAATACATAATACATACTACATAATACATAATAATACATAATACATACTACATAATACATAATAATACATAATAGAGTAATAATACATCTCTATTATGTACTCTTGCCGATATGCATCTGATATTTGCCGTGATGCTGCTGCATACGTCATGCGGTATAGCTCGCATATCGACACTCTTCGATCTGCAAACTCGCACACGCAAATGCACTCTGTTGACGAACCACGATGGAAAAAAACACCCTATGCATGATTAAACGTTGAACCAAGATCGGGGGAAGGGGTGTGTACGTTGTTACATGACGTCACGGTCGGCATTTCTTTGATGCGACCAAGATGCGCTAGTACATTGCAAACTCTTCAAGAAGGCGCGCGAGATAAAGGAAGGATCATACGGCGATCAATCAATCCTAATTAGCAAAGATTAAACCTCGCGATATTAACGGACACATGCACGAAGAGAAAAACTACGCTAGCAATTAAAAAACGGTAAAGTATACTCGCGAATTTTCGCATTCGTTTTTTTGGCAGCATCCTCCTTGCATATCTCCGATGAAATTTAAGTAATTTAAGTCGAAGCTACACGCTCACAGCAGCTCCTGCATGCATCAGTACAAGA
This sequence comes from Priapulus caudatus, assembly GCF_000485595.1. Taxonomy (NCBI): domain Eukaryota; kingdom Metazoa; phylum Priapulida; class Priapulimorpha; order Priapulimorphida; family Priapulidae; genus Priapulus; species Priapulus caudatus. The sequence continues at coordinate 4,572 of NW_014578996.1, forward strand.
TGCATTGTAGAGCTACGCTAGCGTGTGGTTCGCGGTTTGATAGCACAAACAAATCGCGCTCTCTGTTGCTATAAGAAACGCCAGGCTTCACGAGAAGAGACAAGTGATTGAAAATCAAACCGACAGCTGTCGATGCACGATGTTGTCGTACGTCTGCCCGCGCTCTCACCCTGCGCTTGGGAAGCTGCTGTGCTCATCGGAGAGGATGCGTATACTCGTCAGCCGTTTGTCTCGCTGATTTAGTGTGAGAGTGATTTCGTATGCGATGTAACGTATAGGGAGCACATGCAGTGTAACGTGGTATAGGGAGCGTATGCAGTGTAACGTGGTATAGGGAGCACATGCATGTAGTGTAACGTGGTATAGGGTGCGTATGTAGTGTAACGTGGTATAGGGAGCACATGCAGTGTAACGTGGTATAGAGAGCGTATGTAGTGTAACGTGGTATAGAGAGCGTATGTAGTGTAACGTGGTATAGGGAGCGTATGTAGTGTAACGTGGTATAGGGTGCGTATGCAGTGTAACGTGGTATAGGGAGCACATGCAGTGTAACGTGGTATAGGGTGCGTATGTAGTGTAACGTGGTATAGGGAGCGTATGCAGTGTAACGTGGTATAGGGAGAGCATGCAGTGTAACGTGGTATAGGTAGCATGCAGTGTAACGTGGTATAGGGAGCGTATGTAGTGTAACGTGGTATAGGTAGCATGCAGTGTAACGTGGTATAGGGAGCGTATGTAGTGTAACGTGGTATAGGGAGCGTATGTAGTGTAACGTGGTATAGGGTGCGTATGCAGTGTAACGTGGTATAGTGAGCGTATGCAGTGTAACGTGGTATAGTGAGCGTATGCAGTGTAACGTGGTATAGGGAGCGTATGTAGTGTAACGTGGTATAGGGAGCGTATGTAGTGTAACGTGGTATAGGGAGCGTATGCAGTGTAACGTGGTATAGGGAGCGTATCCAGTGTAACGTGGTATAGGGAACGTATGCAGTGTAACGTGGTATAGGGAGCGTATCCAGTGTAACGTGGTATAGGGAACGTATGCAGTGTAACGTGGTATAGGGAGCGCATGCAGTGTAACGTGGTATAGGGAACGTATGCAGTGTAACGTGGTATAGGGAGCGTATGTAGTGTAACGTGGTGTAGGTACCGCATGTCGTGTAACGTGGTATAATGTGCGTATGTAGTGTAACGTGGTATAGGGAGAGCATGCAGTGTAACGTGGTATAGGGTGCGTATGTAGTGTAACGTGGTATAGGGAGCGTATGTAGTGTAACGTGGTATAGGGAGCGCATGCAGTGTAACGTGGTANTATATAGTTAGCGAGATGGCGTGCATGGACGCGTGCAGAGTAATCACGTATAATATATATATATATATATATATATTAGACGCATATATACGTATGCATGTGTACATGTAATGCTATAGGAGCAACCGTCGCTGTCAGGTTGTGAACGATACGAGAGAGTGTCTTCTGGCGGAGCGACATTGGGGAGACGGAAATAGCGAAAGGAAGAGGGAGAGAGAGAGAGAGAGAGAGAGAGAGAGAGAGAGAGAGAGAAAGAGAGAGAGAGAGAGAGAGAGAGAGAGAGAGNGTAACGTGGTATAGGGAACGTATGCAGTGTAACGTGGTATAGGGAGCGTATCCAGTGTAACGTGGTATAGGGAGCGTATCCAGTGTAGCGTGGTATAGTGAGCGTATGCAGTGTAACGTGGTATAGGGTGCGTATGCAGTGTAACGTGGTATAGGGAGCATATGTAGTGTAACGTGGTATAGGGAGCGTATGTAGTGTAACGTGGTATAGTGAGCACATGCAGTGTAACGTGGTATAGGTAGCGTATGTAGTGTAACGTGGTATAGGGAACGTATGCAGTGTAACGTGGTATAGGTAGCGTATGTAGTGTAACGTGGTATAGGGTGCGTATGTAGTGTAACGTGGTATAGGTAGCGTATGTAGTGTAACGTGGTATAGGGAGCGTATGTAGTGTAACGTGGTGTAGGTACCGCATGTAGTGTAACGTGGTATAGGGAGCACATGCAGTGTAACGTGGTATAGAGAGCGTATGTAGTGTAACGTGGTATAGGGAGCGAATGTAGTGTAACGTGGTATAGGGTGCGCATGTAGTGTAACGTGGTATAGGGAGCATATGCAGTGTAACGTGGTATAGGGAGAGCTGTGCGTGCGGGAGGTCATTCGCGGTTGTGCTGGTTTGCCAGTGCTTCGCACCTTCCTCTCTGTTACTCTTCGCCCACTGCTCTTGTCTCTTCCTGCCTGTCTGTACCGCCTCCTCTTGCTCGCGCTCTCTTATTCCCTCTCTCACTCTCTCTCAATCTAATCTCTCGTTATTATCATCCTTCCTTTCTAACTCTTCCTGCCCTTCTCTGGCTTATTTTCTCCATCTTTTCCTCTCCTTATCATTTACTGGTCACCCTCTTATTCTCTCTCTCCCTCTCGTCTGCTCTCTCGTTGTATCTCTCTCTTGATGTATCTCCCCCTCTCTCCCTCGTTGTATCTCTCTCTCACTCTATCTTCCTCGTTCTCTTCCGACGCCACAGACCCACTATATACCGGCAGCTCTCCGCAGCACACCAACACCTCAGGTGGCAACGCGACCTCTGATCACACGCGATGTGCTACTGACGTTACCATCTGGTGTCCGCGTGATGTGCTACTGACGTCAGCATCTGGTGTACGCGCGATGTGCTACTGACGTCACCACCTGGTGTCCGCGTGATGTGCTACTGACGTCAGCATCTGGTGTCCGCGCGACGTGCTGACGTCAGCATCTGGTGTACGCGCGATGTGCTGACGTCAGCATCTGGTGTCCGCGCGACGTGCTGACGTCAGCATCTCGTGTCCGCGCGACGTACTGACGTCAGCATCTCGTGTCCGCGCAACGTGCTGACGTCAGCATCTATCTGCGGAGTCTTTATCGCTCCTCAGCCAGGGCTTCCGTCATTATTCTTGCGCCTTGTCGCCAAGCCAATTAATCATGCGCTGATGAATCGAGACCTTCCGCATGAAGCCCTTTACTCGTATTGTCGCGCTCCCCTGTCGCGTTAATGGGATAACGGCTGTAATGAGAGACACACGCGCGGGGGGGGCGCGTTGCAGCGTGAGAGAGAGAGAGAGAGAGAGAGAGAGAGAGAGAGAGAGTAGAGAGAGCGAGAGTGTGAGAGAGAGAAGAGAGAGACGCGCG
>NW_014578996.1:9372-13391 GCF_000485595.1 Priapulus caudatus
CGTCTTCACGCTCCTCTCTCTCTATCTCTCTCTCTCTCTCTATCTCTCTCAAATCCAATCATCGCTCTCCGCGCAGCTGCCCGTCATCTCTCTATCTCCTCTTACCCTCTCCTCTATTGTCCTCTCTCTCGTCAGGCAGGAAACGCTCTCTCTCTCGTCTTCTTTCGCCACGTGACTCTCTCTGTCTCCCTCTCTCAATCGTTCCCAATTCTCTCTTCATTCTTTTCTCGTTCTCCAGCAAGATTCTCTCTCTCTCATCTCTTCCTCAGAGAGAGAGAGAGAGAGAGAGAGAGAGAGAGAAAGAGCACGCGCGTACGGGAAAGGGAGACAGGAATTGAGATCGAAATTCGATTGAATCGTGTATTAAAAACATGAAAATTTATATAGATGTGATTTTGTTGAAAAGGATTTGTGTCGAGCTTTTAAATGTCAAAATAATCCAGTCACTCTTCAATATATTTCATAGATAGATTTATATTCTTCTAGTATTTCAAATAATCTATCAGAATCATCACGCAGTAATGTTGTTACGTGGTCCGACTACGTAAGGGGAATTACCGCGCTCCGATAACAAATACGATTACTCGCGCCTGACACATCGGTCCTGCCAACTGTCGTAGCCACAGGCACTTGAAACGTTTCAATAGTAAGACGATGGTAAATAAACACGAAATGTATTTACTAGCAAAGTCTTAATGTTTCTCTACTCTCTTTCGGCGATTGTTGCCGATAATTTCCTGTAAATACCGTTCAAATGTTCCCCTGCAACACACATGTATACCGCACGCACGCCGCTGTGCACAAACAACATAAATAAAGATACGTAAGACTAACAAGAATAACTCTCTTGAGAAGAAGAATAGCAGTCTATTTCTCAGCATAGTTTTATGTAATAAATTGTTATCAGTAGACCTGTGTTTATAATTAGGAGAGCGCCCTAGCTTGTAGTGCAAAACTCCTACTTCATCCCCTACCGTCCTTCCCCTTGCCCCCCTCCCCCTTGTCCCTCGCTCAGTCTTCTTTTTCTTCTAGCGCCCTTCAGCTATCTTCTCCGCCGCCTTTCCCTAGTTTCTACCTCTCTCTCTCTCTCTGTGTCACTCTCTCAGCAAGCGGTATTATGCAGTTTTCTTCAGTCCGTACGGCACGCCTGAGACGGTGCTCGCGCATACGCAAAATCTGCAGAAAAGAATATTATTTTGCGAATATTATGCATTTAAAATAGATAGGAGGTATTCTAGCATAAATTTAAATGATAACATTCTATCAGTAGACCTCATTTAAAAAATAGGAAGAATCTTGCATGTAAGGCGCCGGTTGCATATACCAATGAGTACGCAATCCGGCTACGTTAGTGTGTTAGCGCATTGCGCAATATCTCACCAGAGGAGTTATATTTTGCGATGAATATGCATTTAATATAGTTAGGGGGTATCACAGCATAGATTTATGAAATAAATTACTATCAGTAGACGTGTGTTTATAATTAGGAGAGCGCCCTAGCTTGTGGGTTGCAAAATTCCTACTCCCTTTCCTCCCGTCCTATCCCTTGCCCACAATGCCCCTCGCTCAGCCTCAATCTTTTTCTACCGCCCCTCAGCTATCTTCCCTGCAACAGATCATCAGTTTCTCACCTCTCCTCTCTCTCTTTCTCTCTCTCTCTCTAGCAGTTGGTCGTGCGGGGGGGTTTTGACGTGCGTGGTCGCGTGCGCTACGTTACGGGTGAGGGCTTCCACAGCTATTATAGCTTCCTAGCTGTTCCGCCGGCACGATATGCATAATCAGACGCGCTGGGTATGCCGGTATGTAGATCCGCATCGAGTGCCCCTTTAAGTTGTACTGCTTGCTTGCTGCTTGCTGTAGCGTTGCTGCTTGTTTTTACTACTTGGTTTTACGCTTTGGGGCTACCTTGACGGCCGCGTTATTCCTTACTGCGCTATGCGCCGAAATAAGATTCGAGGCTGAATGCGAGGCCGGCGCATTTGTGGTGCACATGGGATAGGACGCTCGCGAGGAGAGGCGCAGTAGGAATTTATGCAACGCTACTCAAGCTGGACTTCGCGCTCTCCCTAATTAGTAACACACACAGATCTCTCACACGCAGCCGCCATCGTCTCTTGTGCATTAGTTTAGTAGAATTTCATTATACAGTAAATCTATGTGCTCTAGGTGATACCCGCTTGCTAGGACTATATGTGAAATGCATGACTCTGCATCGCAAAATGCTGTAACTCTCGTCTTTGTGGCGCTGTACGGCTTCTGCTGGCTTGCTGCTGCGTGCTGGCTTGAGATATTGGGTCTCTGTGCTGCACCGCTACTCCAATACTTCGCTGCGCTCAACAACACCTAACCTGTAGCCGCGGGATTGCGTCTGTGACACACTGTTTCGTGCTACTTCGCTTCTGACTTGATGCAACCGTCGGCTGCTACTGCTTCCTCGCCCTTCTTTTGCTGCTTGGCTCGTCTTCCTTGCTAACTCCCATGGCTTGCTGCATGCAGTGCTAGTCTTTGTTGCTCTTACTAGCTTTTCCGTCACTGTTGTTTTGTTTGCTGCATTAATCTGAGCTCCTGGGCTCTCTGTACTGGCTACTCGCTGTCCTTAACCTTCATAGTTGACATTGGTTAGCTTGCATGTTACTAGATTTATTACTTGACTGACTGCTTGCTAGTGTTCGTTGTTGGGGTGGTGCATATACCTCCTTTTTATCCTGATTCTTTACCATGTTCTGGTAAATGCTGCTCATCTTACTGTCTACATGCATTGAGTCTGCTGGTCTCGCTGCATTCCTTACCTCCTCGCATGATCCAATAATATCTGCTTGCCTGTCCTTTCTTGTGCTGCCTCTCGCACTGCTGATGTTGGGTTGCTTGCCGTTACTACTGCCTGCTGCTACTTGCTGCTTTGGCTTGGTTCGTCCGTATGCGCCGAGGGCTAGGTCACGCGTGCTTCATCGCGTGCCCGTAACGGGACTGCAAGAAAACTGCATAATACCGCTTGCTATCTGGAGTGAGCGTCGGTGGTCGCTGCTGTTACTGTTACTGCGCTGCTGCTCGCTGCTGCTTTGGCAAACGTCCGCACACCGCCGCTAGCTGCCTGAACCAACTCAGAAGGTGCTGCCGAGATACGACTGCGTAGCTGATGTAGAGGTAATTGCTGAGAAACTAGGGAACATGAGGTGTGCGCGTTGCTGGTGCTCGCGATGGAATTAGTCTTAAGCTGTCTAAATATCGGGTGGCACTGTGGTGGCTGGCTTCTTGCGCCAGTAGCAAGAAAAAGAACGACTGATGCGTCCTCCTAAGGCGACAATGGCTTTGGGATGGGGCGGATTGACTCTAGGCATAGAAGGGGGGCCTCAAAAGAGGAAAGCGCCGGGCTTTTCTGGATGCGAACCGATTCCCACCAGAATTCGGTGTAGTTTTTGCGGCATATAATAGATTGCTACGATAGAGTTTTAGCTACGAGGAGCTACCTATTACAGACATCGAATTAGACGGGCAGTACCGTCCTTGCCGCACAAGCTAAAACATTCGCTATAACCCGGAAACGTAGGACTCTCTAACAAGTGACGAGCGATCTGTCACATGTGATAACCAATTTATATACAATAAAATACTGGAGTGCCTGAGATAAATAGGACCACGCTGCAGCTAACTGTGTTTACTTCACCTTCCGAGAGACCAGTTACCTCCATATCTCCTACGGTTTCGGATATACCTCATATCGATGCGGTGATTTAATATGCGCATTCAATCTTCCAGAGACAATATTCCGATGTTGTTTGTTGGCACTTACCAAAGTTTTCCGCGTGGCGTGCGGGCATTTCTTTAAAACATCGATGTCCTTAGGATACCCATTCAACTATGGCATCGCTGATGATGAAATCGTTATGAATTAAGACCATTGTCAATAACTCCGCGTACTTTTGATTGTTGTATCAATTATGGCACTGTAAATATATATTTGATATAGCTAGATAATACGACTATTATTATCATATATTAGAATTATGGGTGTTAACATG
>NW_014578996.1:13401-20986 GCF_000485595.1 Priapulus caudatus
TACTGCTGCTGCTGCTGCTGCTGCTGCTGCTCATGCTGGTGCTGCCATTACGACTGCTGCTGCTACTGCTGCTGCTGGTCGTGGTGGTGCTGCTGTTACTGCTGCTGCTGCTGCTGCTGCTGCTGCTGCTGCTGCTCATGCTGGTGCTGCCATTACGACTGCTGCTGCTACTGCTGCTGCTGGTCGTGGTGGTGCTGCTGTTACTGTTACTGCTGCTGCTGCTGCTGCTGCTGCTGCTCATGCTGGTGCTGCCATTACGACTGCTGCTGCTACTGCTGCTGCTGGTCGTGGTGGTGCTGCTGTTACTGTTACTGCTGCTGATGCTGCTGCTGCTTTTGCTGCCGCCCCCTCCTCTCCACCCGTCTTTCTGCATTACTCCTAATGAGGCCTCAGAGAAGCGCGTGGTGGAACGATCACAGGAATCTTATTTTGCTGATTAATGTACAAAATACGATGGCCTATCAGCTCGAATTAGAGTACCTGCGAGAACTGGCATCGCTAGGAATTAGGGCATCTCTAAGTGACAGCATCGTCTTGAATCAATGCGACGAGAGAAGGTTATGACTCGAGGCATCTGCAAGTGGTAACATCATGTTGAATTAAGATGCATCAATGCAAGACAAGGTAGCTTACAATTACGGCATCTATAAAAGATAGGAGAGCCATTGAATATGGTATCATTATGGTGAAATCGTTATGAATTAAGACTTCTGTAAGTCGTATAATATTTATATCCTTCGTCTATAATTCCTGTCAAGTTAGGTTAGACGCGGTAGCAATGAATTCTCGTATTCATCGCACTTTGGATAAGGTTCGGATTTAGGTTACAAGTAAGGCTGAGATTGATGACGAGTGAGCTGCTGGGTAATCGAACCTTCGTTTATTTAGAACTATACTGCACTGACGAAATCCGCATCATCGCTGCTTCCGCTTTTGGTGCTCCCGAAGATGCGGGTGATTAATTGATCATTAAATATTTTATAGTTCGTATAATGAAGTGTTGCAGCATTGATATGACAGCGGGGGGTTTCCGTGTTCGCTTGTTTACGCAGCTGAATCGTACGGAAATTAAAGCTTTCATGTTTATTTTATTATAATCATACGAGCGGTGCAGGAAATGACTACTGACATGCAACATCGAGACTGATAAATTTATTCATTAGAATATCCAATTATTAATTATAATTTGATTCACTGATACACATAGTAAGATAATATTAACATTGATTTACATTGAAATTTTAATTAATATATTATTTGCTTTTTAATGAATAATTAATATATACTTAGGGTTTAATACGTACTGGACTGTGAGACCCTCCCTTCTAACCTAACCCAACTCTACCTAAGCTGAACTCTACTTCGCTTGTTATTATCAAGAGCTAATAGAGACCTTTTATTTTTTAGCTCTTGCTATTATGTTAGTTACCGCTCTGCTCCTATTATGGCAGTACTAATGTCCTACTCGCTCTCTTTCTCTCATTGCAGAAAATCCGCTCCCAGTACGCCAGCGACGGACTGACAGGTGGCGCCAGCGGCGGCAGCAGTGGCGACACATCCCGACTGCTGCCGACGTCGGCCGTGCCGTCATCGCGGTCGGTCGACGGCGCGCCGACGTCAGCTGCAGTGCCGCCGACGCAGGCACCGACGCACGTCGTCGAAACGGCGAAAACGACGCCCAACTGCATCACCGTCAGGTGGCAGGTCGGTCGCGACTGGAACGTGCGCAACTTCGAGCTGAAATATCAGAAGGTCGGCGACGCGTTCTGGGGCAGCATTGTCGACAAAACAGCGCCCCCTGGCCGCCAATCATACGACGTCTGCAACCTCGACCCGAGCACCTCGTACGCGATCTGCGTCGTGCTCTACGGCGCTCAACAGGGGGCGCTGCTGAACGCGAGCTGCGTGCGAGCGGAGACGGCCGACCAGTTGTCGAACACGTATATCCGGAGCAGTATCGGAGCAGTCGCCTGCGTCATTTTCATCATGGCCGGCATCGTGCTGGTGCGCTGGTGCACGTACAAGCGCCAGCAGCAGCGACTGCTGAAGTCCCGTCGTAGCTCGCGCAGTAGCTCCGCCCACGGCAGCTTCCGCGAGCGCACCTCGACGATGGGCTCGGCGCGAAGCCCTCGCCACTCTCCCCGCCTCGGCCACGGAGAGATGCTGGCAGGAGGAGGCTGCGAACAGTGCGAGCTGGGCTGCGCGGAGTGTAAACTGAACGCCGTAGCTGAGCTAGAGACACGGCGGGCGAGTCTCGCTGTCGCCTACCCTGGTTATCTCCACCCGTCCGCCGGCTACACGGACCTGTCGCCGATGCTGAAGCGATATCACTCGCTGCAGGTGAAGCGACCCGAGGAGCGACCGCGGCCCGGTAGGGGGCGCAGCGGGGGTGACGGGTTGCCGGGGGTGTCGCCGCGAGGGTCGCGTCGGTCGGACGGTCGGCCGCCGCGACGCATGTCGCGTGCGCAGGAGATCGGACTGACGGTGTTTCCGCCGCCGAAGATGCCCGGGACGTCGTCGGCGCCGCGCGCGCGCAGTGGCGCCATCGCGCGGAGCCACGAGAACGTGTCGTCGCGCCGACGCGGCAGCGACCAGTTGGACGTCATCACGCCTCTGCCGCGCCGCTCAGCGGGGAGTTACCGCGAGCGACGCACCGCCGCCGACGTCGATCAGCTGCAGCGCCGCCCTGGCGGCAGCTTCCGCGCGCGACGCACCGACAACGCGTCGCTGCCGAACGGCGCTTGCGAGGTGGAGGTGGTGGAGCCACCGTTGTTCGGTCGGACTCTCGAGGCCGTAGCGCCACCTGGCGGGCAGGTGGAGATGACGTACCTGAGGCCGGACTACGGCACGAGGAAGCCCGAAGAGATTCACTACGCAGACTCCGAGGAGGAAGAGGAGGGCCGCAACCACGTGCCGAGCATCTTGTGCGAGACTGCGAGCGCCATCTATCGTCGCAGTGAGAACTGAATTTTGACATTGGCAGACGAACAGTGAGCGAGTGATCACCGAGAAAGACAGAGAAAGGGAGAAAGAAAGAAATATAAACGCGATTATGAAAAGGAGACAAATCGGTAGCTAGGTGATAGATAAATATAATTAGCTACATAGGTAGATATAGTGATCGATCACTAGCTGATCAATACACTAATCGATTGTAAATAGCTAAAGTTGACATGTGCCCACATGAATAGAACGCGTCTAGGGTTGCTCATACACCTCAATGTTAATAATGTGCCACGCCATGTATACATTATATAGGGCTATACTATAATTAAACATTATAGTATATATTAGACTGCTAACGCTAACAGAGATAACTATTTATATGGAGAGAAAGTTTCCCCTTGATATCTACACATCTCTTGTCTTTGTCACTAATCCTGGAGTACAGGGATAGACAGCGGTCCAGATGTGGAAAATGTTCTAGTTCGACGCAGATGCCAAATATCACGAGCCAAGCCAGGGAAGATATCTCTAACGTATTTAACACTATCACACCTTAAAACTACCCATAACCCTTATCCGAACCCTCAAGTCTTATGTCACCCAACCACGTACCTTTCTCCCTCGCCCCAATCCCATTTCGACCCCCCCAATCACATACCCTTTCCCTCTCACCAGTCCCATTTCGACCCACCCAACCACATACCCTTTCCCCTCTGACCAATTCCTACCCCATACTCTACCGATCCACCCTAACCCTACCGCACCCTGTCACTCTCGTGGCTCTTGCACCGAATATAATCGAGCCCGTGTCGGGTGTACACTTACAATATTCGCCATATCGTAATTTGTATTAATCTGTAGTCTCGCCATGAGTGGCTGTGGCAGTCGATGAATCACACGATCACCCCAGATGCGTCGTCAGGCGACGCAAGCATTATCACACTCTGCGTGTGGAACGTTACCCGACAGATTATTGCGTTCTCTTGCGACGCTGTAAAACGCTTTCTGACGCAACGTAATGTTCTGCTACGTAGCATTGCGATTCGTTTCCCGACGCAATGTTACGGTCCATGACGCCGTAAAACGTTTTTCGATGCAATTTAACGTTCCGTGGTTCCGGTATATCGTTCCACGTTACAATATAACGTTCCGTGGTTCCGGTATATCGTTCCACGTTACAATATAACGTTCCGTGGTTCCGGTATATCGTTCCACGTTGCAGTATTACATTCACTAACACAGTCGGACGTATCGCTACACAGGACAGCGCGCTGAAAATTTCATGCTGTTAATTGGGTAACAGAATATGCTGATCGAACATAGAAGTCGTTCACCTTAGTATACCTTCATCTTGTCTTATCCGACCTTTAGATAGTTCAGGATGTTTTTCACGCGTAACCTCGGGTAGAAATCGCAGTGAATCCGTGCACGCCATTGTAGAATTCCTAGCATTTTGTGCATGCCGACGATTTCTAGCTGCAATTAACCTTTGGATTTGCCGGCGTAATGTCGGTATGTCGGTCAAACCTGTGGAGCAATGGCGTTCATAGAGTGCAATGTGCAGCATCCCTGCCGGGAAGATTGTAGTGTCTATGTGTGTGTGCGTGCCGACTTCAAACGAACAGACGCCATATTAGAGGGGCACGGTTATTTTCGGTACGAGGGACTGAGCCAAATCAATCAGGTACTCGGAATATAGCGGCTAAATAGTTCGTGATTCGAGAAGGTAACCGGCACGCAGGGAGGCAGAAATTGCGATTTCAATTCACCGGAAACTGGGGATTTTTTTACTTGGGAAACTGGGAATGGACCCCGCCTTCGCCTTCCTTCGGTATATCATATTCGGTTCTCCATATCAGGTTAACGTGGGGGGCGCGCCTAATGTCAGTGATCGCATCAGAGAAACATGTGAACCGGGAAGAGGGTAATAAGTAGGTGGTTGATGGTGGGTGGTTGATGGTGGGTGGTTGATGGTGCAAGGGGGGGCTGGGTGTGTTGAGTGGTGGTGGTTGATGGGGGTCGGTTGATGGTGGTGGTTTGATGTGGGTGGTTTGAATGTGGGTGGTTTGCTGGTGGCTGGTGTATCTAGATTGGTGTGTTCTAGGTATGATGGTCTAGGGCCTGTTGAATGATGGTGGGTGGTTGATGGTGGGTGGTTGATGGTGGGTGGTTGATGGTGGGTGGTTGATGGTGGGTGGTTGATGGGGTGCAGGAGATGGAGGGGTGGTGAATGTTGTGGTGGATTGATGGTGAGTGTTAGGTGGTGTTCCTGGAAATCGGGGCCGCGTCATGCGGAGCTGATGGGTGATAGGATGGTAAGCGTGTGCATGGTGAAAGCGAAAGGGTGGAGAGTGGGCGTTGGTGGGTGTGGGTGGTGTGTGAGGCGTGGTTGAGTGGTGGAGTGGGTCGAGGTTGGGACGTGGTTGGATGGTGGGCGGTGCGTAGAGCGTAGTGGGTCATGGGTTATATGTGGCAAATGAAGCCTAGTTGGGGCCGATTGTGATAGTGGGGCTGTAAGGTTGTCAATATGTGACGTGTGCAGCTTGTTTGATGGTGGTGGCGTGGTAGGGTGATAGGGTGGTGAGTCGGTGGTTGGTAGTCGTGGGTACGTAAATAATTAGTTGGGTGGTGGATGATGGACGGTGGTTGGTTGTTGATGGGTGATTGGTGGTTGGTAGTTAGTGGTGGATGGTGATTAGTGGGTTGTGGTGGTGGGTGGTTGGTGATGGGTAAAGGGTGCAATTGATAGATCGTAGGGGTAGCATGAAAAATTCGTCCGACCAAGAATCCCGTTAGGTGGCGTCGACAGTTCTTAAAAACTTTCACGGGGGCTCCGGTGGACTACGCGCGTCGCGTGAGCATTTCGCTCGTCAGACCACTAAAAGACTGTATACGAATATCCGGAAAGTTGACCCTCCTCCCAGCTGAGTCGCCCGGAAAAATTGCTTTTTGTATTATTACCATAACCGTGCTCCCATAGAGCCGGAAAAGTACCCCTTCCCCCACAGAGCCCGAAAGGTACCCCACCCCCCTCCGTCCGTCAACCCCATCAAGTCGCTGACAAAGTACCCATTAAATACAACCACCCCCACACCTGCTGAGACAGATAAAAGGTCCCATTACCTGCTATGCCCCACCGAGCCGGAAAGGTACCCGCCCTCCTCTACAGAGCTGGTATAAGTTACCCCCCCTCCCAGAGAAGCCCGAGAAATGATACCCAGAATTCGCCGTCTCCCCCAATGAGCTGGAGATGTAAAGTATACAATTCCAACATATTTCATCTGTATCGCATCAAAATAACTCGCAATAGAAAGCAGTAATTTTTGATGTTACATATATATTTATTTCTGACTCGTGTTAATCATTATCAGTATATGTGTACTCGCCCTTGGAGATTGTGCTCATTGCGACCTCGAACTATGTGCTCCATTAATTACACGTGCTAACTATGTATGTTTTTCTCATATAATTTCGCGTCATGCGTAATATCATTCATACTGTACTCGGATCAAAATAACTCCCAGAGAAAGCTTGATGTTACAAAGTTTCCTGACGTCCTGTTTAATCATTAATGTGTCAGTATAGTCTGCGTACTCGCTTGGGAGAGGTCTCGCGCCGACCTCACATTGTGCTCTCATGAATTACACTGCTAAATGATATCTGTTTCTCACCTTATATTCGGCGGTCAAGCGTAGATACCATTTCCAGTCTGTAATCGCATCCAAACAGCCTCCTCAACAAGAAAGCATTAATTGAAATGTTACAAAACATATATATTTATTTTCTGACTCGTGTTATCATTATGTGTCAGTAATGTGTACATCGCCTTGGAGATGTGCTCCATTCGCACCTCAAAAATGTGCTCCATTTAAATATACACTTGCTAAATATGTATGTTTCTCAATTATATTCAGCGCATGTGTTATATATTTCATCATCTGTAATCGCATCAAAAATAACTCCTCGAGAAAGCATTGATGTTACACCACGGTTAGTTTCTGCTCAGATGTTATCCATTATGTGTCAGTATACATGCGTTACATTCGCCTTGAGATGTGCTCTCGACTGTGCCCCGCCGACCTCAACATGTGCCCATGACTTACCCTTGCTAATAATATGTTAGTTTCTCAATTATAATTCCGTCAAGTAGATACATTTCACATCTGGTAACGCAGTCAAACACAAACTACCTCAGAGAAAGCATTGATTGTTACATTAGTTTCTTCTATTCCCTGTATCATTATGGTGTCAAGTATACTGCCGTACACTCGCCTGCTGGAGATGTGCTTCCGCTCCGTCGACCTCAAACATGTGCTCTACTAAATACCAATTAACCTGCTAATACTATGTAGTATTTTTCCCCCCCCCCTTCAAATTATATTCCTGTCATGTGTATACATTTCATCTGTAATCGAACAAATACACTAACTCCTCAGAGAAGCATTAATTTAATTGATGTTACAGTTATTTTTATTTCTGGACTTCGTGTTAATCATTATGTGTCATATAATGTGTACATCGCGGGCTCGGCCGCTTGAGAAGCTGTGCTGCTCCATCGACCTCACATGTGCTCGCCATAAATTATAAATACCTTGCTAAAATATGTATGTTTTCTCAATTAATTCGCGCCATGGTGTAT
>NW_014578996.1:21011-25489 GCF_000485595.1 Priapulus caudatus
CACAAGAAGAGTGTGTGCGAGCTGGGCGGGTAAGAGAGTTCCTGCTGCCGACGCCGAACTGCGAGGAGCTACCATGGCGCGTATGCGGCAGAAATGATCACAGCTGATGCCAACCGTGTGTGCCGCATGCCTGCGCGACGTACCCGCTGTGCGGCTCAGCGCTCCAAGCAGGTAACTAGCTATATTAGCGTCTAAAAGCCAGTAAACGAACTAAATATACTCAGCATTAATCTTGTAGGTTAGGCTTCTACTAGCTTAATCAGGTAGGTTACTATAATTAGCTTAATCAGGTAGGTTAGGCTATACTAGTATTAATCAGACAGTAGATTCCGACGCTAATAGATCAGGCTGAAGCCAGTAGGCTAGGCCTCATACTAGCTTAATCGGGTAGGGTTAGCTTAGTACGCTACTTAATCAGAGTACAGCTAGCTAGATAACTAGCTGTGGACGCAGGTAGGGCTAGCTAGTAACTGACTTTTACGATACTGCCCTTCTCTCCCGCGCGCGGCCTTCATTAGGTGTTGGACATGTCGCTAGCGTTTACCAAGTCATACAGGGTTGCGTAACTGGCTTCCTGAGCTTACCTGTCGCCAGAGTAGCGATCACACGCCTTGCTTGCTGAGGTCGATCGAACACTGATGTCGCAACGTCACAGGTGCGAATACGGAAAAACCTGTGCGGCAGCGTGCGAAGCAAAGCGGGATTAAAGCACCACACTCACCGGCGTTTCCTGTGGCGAATACCATGCCTTTACCGAAACGTATTTTTCGTTGTTTGCGGTAGCCTTCAGGTTCTCTCTGCCTGTGCATTACGAGAGGCTTGATTTTGCGTTACCCTAGCGGGCGACTAGATGTAGTGCTGAAGCCTTCGCGGTGTGTTATATATACCGCGTCCGCCAATGTGTGCGGGCGTGTCAACTAACGTTCTGTCGCGAAATGGGGGGATGTTCAATCTGCTCGCACCGGGCGTCCCCTCACTAAGCTATGATTAACGTAACAAAATTAATCACGTAAATTAAATATTAGCAGAGCTTACCATACAGCGGATAAAGAAGACTAACAAATTTAATTACAGGGGTCGCGGTTTCAACGAAGCGTAATTAAGTCCTTATATCATGCATTAAATCACTAATCATGACTTAGCTTCATCGTAACTTAAATTAAAGTGATCTGTTTTCACGAAAGGTTGAATTTAACCTTTAAATCATGATTAAGTTTATATCACAATATAAATTCATAGCCTCAGGGGCATGATTAAATCCAACTAATCAATAATTAGTTGTTATGACTAAAAACAACGCATGGAGGCCGCATTATATTACGAGCGTATGAAATGAGAGAAATATGAGTCAATTATAGACATCTAATACGATTTTATAAAATACATTGACATGACGACGAGATTCATTGGCTACGCTGTCACGAATTTTGCTAATGGTAAAATTTGGTAAAATTTTTGTTGCCATTTACTTACGTAAGAAAGCTAACGGGACTAAACGTATGCGTCGAAATTCCTTACCTGATGAAGAATTGTTTCTACAACTAGCTTAAAAATCCATAAAACCTGACGATTTGATATTAAGTTGTTTGCGCTGACATTATTGGCTGCTATAGGCTATGATGACGGTCACAGTGTATGTTCACATCGAACATATAGTAAAGATAAGTAAGTATAATGCAGCAATTTAATCTAATAAAAAAGGTGAAGCAAGAATTACTTTATATTTTGTGAAAAAAATGAAAATATTTTTTTTATTTTACTATTTACGGTGACGCTGACGCTTCGGAAGCGAAAGGAAATAGTAATGCGGCGACGCGAAGGGCTATTTATAGTACTTGAGCTAATTCTAAAGGTGACCTTGATGTGTGTTCCCCACATTGACACCCCTACAATAGCGTAATGAATAAAAACATAAACAATCATACCAAACTCATGGAAATAAACACTCGTGTGGGAAATCAAAACTTGTAGCATTGTACCGAATTGTTCTTGTAGCATATAAGTGTTAAATACCAATAAATAGACAAATAAAATCAACGTACTTGTATCGCTGGCGGGGCCTGTTTCTACGCCTCCAGGAATGCCGCTGAATAACGGTTTGTCATTCATGAAGCCAATGATGTTGTTTGTTGTTTCATCTAATAGAGGGGGTGCTGGTCCGCCTCCTGTCTTTTCCGCCTCTCGTTTTTGCATGCCATTTGCTTTCTTTGCCTTCATCTGAAGGTTGTTCCAGAGAGTTTTTAACTCCGCTACTGTTCTGCTGCTTCCCGCACCTATGGCATTTATCTTTCCGGCGATCTCCTCCCATTTCTCGCTCTTCATTTTTGCAGTTGTTACTAGTAAATTGTCCGAATAGTACGTGGAAATTATCCTTGACGAGGTCTGCCAGATATGTTTTCTCACTTGCTGTAAAATTCGCCTTGCGTTTCTTCGCTATTTGTTGATTTTCGGGATGAATTAGCATTTGCGTTGCGTCAATGTCCCCCATTTTGAATATGATTAAGTCGGCTAATTACGTACTTAAATCGGCTAATTATGTGATTAGTTAAATATTTACTTAAATCGCTTCGTGAAACAGATTTTTAAGTATGATTAACTAATCATAATTACGGGAAGTTAATCATGATTAGTGATTTAATTATAATTAAAGTTAATCACGCTTCGTGAAACCGGCCCCTGTTATTAGCTTAATTACCATGTTAATTATTGTATAATTATTTGCAACTTACTACTAACTATTACTACTACTTAAATACTAGTATAATACGTAACTGCATGTACTCATTATTATTAATTATTATTATTAACCATTAATATTGGCGATTATCATTAACTATTATGTAATCATTTACAGCATATTACGAGATGATCATGTACTGTTTCAAAGACCCGCGTCCCAACAAGTGGGCGCAGGCCTTCATTGACACGAAGGATAATGCAAAGAGCATACTGGAGAAGCACGGAGGTGGTCTGTGTGGGATTTTCATCACCGAGTTTGGCAGCCCGACAGGAGCTTGTACGTATCTGCACATGCGCACCAGCTTACCTAATGAATAGTTTCCGCGAACTTGGAATTGGATCTCTGAAAATAAATGGGAAAGAATCTCGTAGTATCTTATATATGAATCTTATTAATAAGATATTACAACGTTTTATAACATCGAGATTATAGTTAAGATTATTATTATTATTATTATTATTATTATTACTCTGAAATGGCGCGACCTCTTTAACAAAAATCAGGCGATGTAGGAAGAGATACTACTCATGCTACTCGCATGCATTATTAGTCCTGCAATCGAACATCGGCAATTGATCGATCTATTGTGTGACGTCATCAATCACGTAATCGATCTCATCGGGATCAGGCATGTTAGTGTTGACTGCGTTTGTTGTGCAGTGACGTTGATCAGCCACTTGCCGGACGCAGACTGTCGCAAGCCATTCATGGAAGAGATGCTTGCGAATGCAGAGGCGCAGAAGAAAGGAGTCTATGTGTTCAGGGCCGTCTCTAGCTTGGTAGCAAGGACAAACTAAACAACTAAACAATCGACGACAACAACAACACACAACAACAAAGAACCACGTCTCGAATTATTAATAATAACTCATTAATTAATAATCATTAAATAATAAATAAATCATAATTAATAAATCATAACTATTCACACTCAAAAATGAAAATGAAAGGAGTTTGGGTTCAAATGCCACCGCGGTTACTGCTGTTTGCACCAATCGAGATTTATCGATACAGTAAATACACGAGGCTATATAATAAATGAGACAGGAAGAAATCTATCTGCCTTGTCACACAAACTGGATGATTGCTTGCGTGCCAACCTCATGATACACATGCAGGAAAATACACTTTTCTGGATCCAACATAGGACTTCTAAACTTAAGTTACGCGATTGAATAAAAATGAGAGTGTGTCAAGTGAGCGTCGCCATCTTTGCTTTCGTGTTCGCCTGGTTTTAGTGCAAGAGGGGTGTTCAGACTTAATTAATGTACATTGCTAACGTGTCGCAACCCTTCCTCTTCGAAGTCCTTGAGCTCGCTATCAAAAAAACCTCGCATATGCACCACACAATTCAAACTTCACCTTATTTCAGGTGGGGTTAGACATGTTATGCTCGTTATGCCATAACTAGCGTGATTTCGACATCAGACCCCTGGATGTCAATCCGATTCCATAACACCCCGCAGTACGGTAACAGTATACATACAGCGTCGACCAAGATCTGCTGTTTACCTATAGACGCGGCCAGACGTGAGCTTTTGTCCGTCGACAATTCAATCTCTACAATGCATCTCTTATCCATCTTTAATCTTTCGACGTTAACCGTTCACGATACAGGCGCGTGAGATCCTGCGCTCACCACCGACCGGTTTCCCCGAGTGTAAAGTTTTTATCGGGTTTTTAGAGATTTTTTGAATTTTTGGGCGCTCTTGGAAGCCCTGGGCCAGGGGCGAGCCAG
>NW_014578996.1:26310-29836 GCF_000485595.1 Priapulus caudatus
ACGCACACACGCGCGCGCACGAACACACGCGCACGCACGCACACACGCGCGCGCACATACACATACATTCTAAAAGCTTTCATGTGTAATTGCTGTATTCTATTTTGACGACATATACGTAATATACTGCGTTTTATATTAAATATGTGCACGTACACGCAAATTCTCATCATATTAGTGGAGAACGTAATAGAGAATATAAGAACTCTGTGGAATATACGCGCGTACACTATTTTCGCGCGCTCGTATATGATATATTAAATTGTCTATCAAATCTACGCACGTCAGTCGTAGACGCATAGTCAACACATAGCGGAAAAACATTCCCTCGGTGATGAAAGACGCACGCGTGTCCTTGAGTTACGCTCGCCAGGTACGAAATATGTGTCATGGCAATTATTCCCGGATAGCAGGCACTTAGAAAAATATTGATGTATGGCCAACTTCAGGAGGTAACAAGAATGATCCGGCCTCGTTGTGGGGGTATATAGTTGCCGTGGCAAAAACACCGAAGCATGCGATAGCTAGCTGAGAGCAAACATTACTAAACACACGTAAGTTAACATCGACTCTCTGGTGTCTGTTCCTTCCAAGTCTGATGTATAATACTACTTGGCCTCCTCCTCCTCCTCCTCCTCCTCCTCCTCCTCCTCTTCCTCCTCCTCTGCCTCCGCTTTTTCTGCGTACCCCTCTGCCTCCTTTTAGCACATCAGGTTACCTTCTATTTCTCCTGCCCCTTCCTCCTCCTCCTCCTCCTCCTCCTCCTCCTCCTCCTCTTCCTCCTCCTCCTCTTCTTCCCCCTCTCCCCAATTCTTATTCCCTTCCCTATCCTTCTTCGCCTTCTTTCCCTCTCTTCATCGCTCCCATCTTTTTAAACCTTGACATTTTCCCGCATTGTTCTGCTGAAATTCGCCGGGCCATCCCGGATGACGTGGGAGGCGAGCCGTGACGCCAACGTCAATAACCACCCAGGAAGAGAGGGTATAAATACCTGGGCTGCTCCGCGCTCGGGCACCTTCATACTGCCGCCTCTCGTGCGCTCTCCCTTCCTCTAGCGTCTCTTCACCTCAAGGTAAATATATGTGATGTCCAGTTTAGATGATCATAGGTAAAGTTGTATCGTCCTGTAACGTGTTATTCGCATTTGCGTTATCTTGTTTAACTAATATATTACCTCTAAAATGTAATTCGTATGTGTAAATGAAGTAATTTGAATTGATTTAAATTGAACTGAACATAGGAACGCGTTTGGTTTCACATGTGCAATGTGCGTTTGTATGAGGACATTTTAAGCGCATTTCGACTAATAGGTATTGTATTTACATCTGTGATACGTGTAAGATTTCACATATGTGCCCGTTTGTTGTAACGTTACAAAATCCTCGTTTGCACTAACATAGGCAATGCGCGTTAGTGTAGCAAATTAAATGCGCGTTTTAGAATTTTTTTTTAAACATTTAAATGTGGGAAATATGAGAAAACATCCCCTGTATTAACTTGTGCGATGCGCGCTCGATCGTCAATATTGCCATCACCAACGTTCTCGCCGCCGCAGCCCGCAGACGTCAAGATGGCGATGGCGAAGTTATCCGACAAGGTGTATGAGTTCGAGACCATAGATGTAAAGCCAGAATTCTACAATCCGAACCCTAAATCAGCCGTTTCAACAAGGTGTGGCATGAGAAGCACCCGGAGTATCCGCTCGTGGCGCAGTGGTCCGGTCCCCGATGCCGGCGACGCACTCAAGCTGATTAGCCTGTACGAGTTCCGTGGAGTAAGATTGAATCGGTAACCCCTATCTTACATTGCCCTAACATTGTACATACATAATGAATAATATATATATATATTATATATATATGAATATTAATATATATAAAATATAAAAATCAAATTAAAAAATATAATATTGTGTTTTGTGTGTGTGTGGGGGGAAGGGGCCGTGGGGCGGTGGTGAGGGCGGTGCGTTAAACGCCGCGTATGTGCGTGAGTGCGCGCGTACGTGCGTGGCGTGCGTGGCGTGCCGTCAGTGCCGCGCGTGCCGTGCAGTGCGTGCAAATCACAAATCGTTCGCCCGCAGAGAGCCCACAAAAAGAGTTGCGAGCCTGGTAAGAGTCGCAGAAAGTCTCTCCAATCTCTCTCTCGCTCATCTCTCCCCACTCTCTCATATCATAATATAGTATATATATAAGATTATATATATAAATATATAATATTTATAATATATATATATATATCGTAATTGTGGGTGGTGTGTGGACCGCGCGTGGTTGTGTGTTGCGTGTGCGTATGCCCGTGCCGCGGTGTGTTTTATGCGCGGTGCATGCGTGAAAGTGCGGGCGTGGCGTGCGTGCGTGCGGCGATGCATCACAGCATCAACATCACCGCAACACAGAGAGCCACAAAAAAGAGGTGCCGAGCTGCGGTAAGAAAGTTCCTCCGCCGACCCGAAACTGCGGAGGGACTAACATGGCGCGTATCGCGCAGAATGAATCAAACAAGGCATGACGAACCGCGTGTGCCCGCATGCCGTGGCGACGATACGCCTGTGCAGCCTTTCCTCCAAGCGCAGTAAAAGCAGCTATATAGCTTAAACCAGTAAACGAACTATACTAAGCTTAATCTTGGTAAGGTTCAGCGTTCTACAGTTAATCAGGTAAGGCGTTTAGCTCTACTGAGCTTAATCTTGTAGTTTATCTCGTTACTAAGCTTAAATCAGGTTAAGGTTAGCTATAATTAAGCTTAATTCAGGTAGGTTAGCTAATACTAAAGTTTAATCAGGTAAGATTAGCTATAAATAGCTTAACCGAGGTAGGCCTAGCGTTATAAACTAGCTTAATCGGGTAGGTTAGTAATATAGACAGTCTGCAAGCCGGATTTATTCCGCGTTCGCGCGAAGCGCGCCAAACCGCGAGACCGCCAGGGCCGCCTCTAATACGGATACGCTGCACCATATCCAATCACCTTCAAAGGTTTTTAAACATATATAAGCCAAAGCAGCAAGCTCGCTGAGTTGAAGCAGTTCTACGCGATTTGACGACGGATTTGAACTACCCAATTAAGCTTGACAATTGCTTGAAATGCCTTGTTAAGATTTTTGGCGACTCCGCGGCGCTTGTTTGCCCTGTAAAAAACACACTTTTAAGTATTTTTTCACGATCACTGTACAAATGATGTTACCATTAGTGTAAAAGTGCGGGGCGGATAGATTGGCGTAAACGAAACCCGATATGCGTGGGATTTCCCTTCGGACTATTCCATCGAGCCGGCTCGCTTACGTATGAAAAAAGCGAGACTTTGCTAGTGTTTAACCCTGAGGTCAGATGAAACGTAACCAACCGGTCGACGAACGAAACAGAAACGTATTTTGCGTATACACAGGGGAATGGGCATGAGCTGTGAATAGAGCAAGCATGGTGATTTGATAGTTTAAGGTTTTTTGCACTTTTTAATTACGTGCGCTTGCATTCGATGCCACTCGAACATTCAAAATCGTCCCCCCTCTTATAATTTTTTCACAGAATTA
>NW_014578996.1:30104-34899 GCF_000485595.1 Priapulus caudatus
AGGTCTGCCAGATATGTTTTTCTCAACTTGGCCATACGATACAGGAAAATTCGCAGCACAGCACATCTCGAGCGTTTCTTCGCTGATTGTTGATCGTTCGGGCTGTATTTAGCATTCTTGCCACGCACACACACCCACAAAAACACACACATCGAGCCAGGCACATGGCACACATCACATGGCACGCACGCTACCGCCTTTCCAGGCGGCGGATTTCTCTCTCGTGTCTCCTCTCGCTTCTTTGAATTTAGCGCTCTTTAACATGCTGTCTCATGTGGCCCCATTAACGTCTTACTTCCTTAACTATTTCCGCGGCTCCACTACTAACTGTGGTACTGTCGGATTCACGCTTACTAAGATCTTCATTCCTACCGTCATCTTTTTCATGAACATCCGCCCCCCTCTCCTCTTCGTGAAACAGATTTCTAAAGTCATCTGATCACCTTAACCTCTAATCAGAATTACGGGAAGCTTAATCCATGGGATTAGTGATCTAATTAGTAATCTTAAAGTTTAATCACGCTTCGTGGAAAGCCGGCCCTGTTATTCAGCTTAAATTTCATTAATTATTGTTTACCCTTAATTTGCCACCTTACCCAACTAATAATAATTTTGCATCTGCACTGTCGCCTAATATACTCGTATATCTCATAAGCGCTTAACTGCATGTACAAATATCCTTCATTTGACGTAATTATTATTATTATCCACATGTAATATGGGGCGATTCCTCATTAACCTAGTTGCAATAGCTTCCGCCATATGAGCATCTCTATCATCCATGAATGGCCTTGCAGGTACAGTCTGCGTCCGCCAAGTGCTGATCAGCGATGCAACTAGTACAATTAAACAACGAAAGAGCTGGCAGTACAACAGCCCTATAACATTTCTGACATGCTCTCGCGCAAGACCCCAGGCGTTCCCACCAACAAGTGGGCCCAGCCTTTCATTGACACGATGAGATCGATTACGTGATATGATCGTGAAGAGGATCTTACAAAATTGCAAAGGAGCATCACCTGGAGAAGCAACGGAGGTGCGAATTCTAGTTGTAGGTGGGAATTTCAACTTGCTCTTCGAATTTCGTATACGAAATACCTGCAGCGAGCTAATAGATGCCAATCGCGAGTAGAATGAGTAGTATCGGGAGTCTTTCTGGCAGCTCACACTACAGTCGCCTGATTTTGTTAAAGAGAAAAGGTCCCGCCGACGGAAAGCCTCCGTTTTACGCATATCTTTGTCAGAAGTAATAACTACAAATATAGCCATAACATAAAATAATAATCAATAAATAATAATAGCTTAACCAATCTTAACTATACCTAAAAATTAAAGTAATCGAAATTCAGTCGAATTTCCGGGCGTTAACTTTGGAAATTGATCTCCGGGGAAATATTATAAATGGGGTGTTATTCCAGAAGAAGCTCGTAGATATCTTTATATAAATAACCTCTTTAATTCATAAATTAAAACGATTTTTATACAATTCGAGATTATAGTTAAGATATTATTCATTATTATTATTATTTTTATTATATTATTATTACTCTGAAATGGGGGCGACTCTTTAACAAAAATCAGGCGATGTAGGAAGGAGATACTAACTCATTCTACTCGCATGCATCTTAGTCGCTGCAATCGAAACATCGGCCCAAGTTGATCCATCTAATCTTGTGTGACTCATCAATCCACGTACAAATCCGATTCATCGGGGATGCAGGCATGTTAGTGTTGACTGGCGTTGTTGTGGCAGTGCACGCTGATCAGCCACTTGCCGACGCAGACTGTCCGGAGCCCATTCATGAAGAGATGCTGGAATGCAGAGGCGCAGAAGAAAGTGAGGGAGCGAGAGAAAGGAGGGATGAGGAAGAGAGGGGGGAGATGAGAGAGGGGAAAACAGTAGGGGTATGGGGAGAAGAAGAGAGCATGATGAGACAGAGAGAGAGAGAGAGAGAGAGAGAGAAAACGCGCTGGAAAGCGTACCTGCGTGGCGTGTGTGTGGCATGGTGTTGTGTTGTGTGTGTGTGATGTGTGTGTGTGCGTGGTGTGTGTGTTGTGTGATGTGTGGTGTTGTGTGTGTGTGTGTGTGTGTTGTGTGTGTGTTGTGTGTGTGTGTGTGTATGTATGTTGTGTGTGTGTATGTATTGTGCTGTGTGTGTGTGTGTGCGTGCGTGCGTGCGTACGTGCATGCGTACATTCGTGTGTGTGTGCGTGCGCGTGCGTGCATGCGTGTGTGTTTGTGCGTGTGTTTGTGCGTACGTGGCGGGCGTGCGTGCGTGCGTGCGTGTGTGTGTTCCGTGGCGTGCGTGTGCGTGTGCGCGGCGCCATCTTGCCTGCCTGCGCTCTCTAACGTGCGCGCTGTGTACGATCTTGCAGCGGACGCTCTCATGGTTCATGTCAGCACCGTGCACAACCGCGGTCTCGTCTGCGTGAAAGACCTTTGCTCCAACTTCAAGTAGACTCCGAAGATCTGCCATCGCTCTCCACGTAACCGACAACAGCGAGGGAAGACGATGACGAGAAATGATCTAATTCCTGTAGTGGTTAGGTTCCGGTTATGCATCCAGCGACTATGTCGATATGTCGAGTTGTCTGTTTGTGTATTTGTTCACATGGAAACTTACAATGAAGCTGTAGCGATAGGTCTCATTAGTCATGCTGAAAACAGCACGTTGTTGCGATCGCGTTGTTTATTTCTATCGTATTCTGACGCTGCAGACGTGGAACCAAGTCCATCGATGCTGCTGTCCCTAAATCAGTTTACGCTTAGAATCAATTCGCACCGGTTTAGTTGCAACTAGGCAGCAATAGCTGCGCGAACTCCTCATGTAAACATTTATTACCCCGTACAGACTGCAAAATGTGATCCCACATCAAATTAATCGCACCAAGCGCGGCGGCCAAATCCGTAGCGTACAAACACAAAATTAGATGCACATCAAATTAAGAAGGGTTGACTAGCTGTGCATGGTCAGCTCAGCTCGTTACGTCACCCCGCAGACAGCTATCTGTTACGTTCATGGTGACTAAATAATGGCTATCGCATGCGTATTGAGAAATATTACTCGCACCTGGCCCCCACATTGCGTTATGCACACACCCCACTACAACACACACACACCCACACACACACAACACACAACACACCACACCCACACACCTCACACACCAGCGGGCTAACTTGGTACTGGCCAAGTTATCCCGGGCTTGGCCCTCCTTCATTAGCGAGGCCAAAGTGGTGCGGGACAGCACGTGTTTGGAGCGGGATAGCGTATACGCACTGCACAAATTTGACGCGCCTGGCCCGGACATGTTTGATATGCTATCAAATTTGCAGTCTGTACGTGGTAGTTGAAGATTCTTTCGGGAAGTTCTGCGAGGTGATGGCTGCATTTAGCTGTGCGACTTTTATACGATTAACCCACCGCGAAGAAATGTTGTTAGACTGTAACTGATTGTTGACGCGTAAGTAACAAATAAATCACTCAATAAACAAGTAACAAGAAATTCTATGACACTCTCGACTTTTCACTTCAAGTTATGTTTACTTTCAACGAGATGGTATTTCCTATAGGAAATACTAGGCATGCGAACTACTAGGGATGCGGGGAATAGAGAGGTTAAGATGAGGGCTTTGTCCTATTGTTTATGAAAAACAAGAGGTCCATATTGATTATATCACACTAGGCCTGAGTATGACCTCTCTTTTTTAAATGTATCTTTACACATTTTGATTTCTTTTATCAGACAATAGGCATACGCACAGACACATTTGCCCCTATAATCTATTGCACGTTTTAAAGGGGGTTGAAAGATTTGCGCTTCTTAATTAATAAAGTGGGCCATTGGGATCGACATTATTAATACCAAACTACTACTGAGTATGTACACTGTACAAGTGTATAACTGCAATAAAATTATATTTGTAATATATGTAAAGGAACAGGTCACCGTCTGATTGTCCAGACACGGTAAGGGCCGGGCACTCTCTCATAACGGCCGTGCACTCTCTCATGACGGTCGCACCCTCTCTCATAGCGGCCGTGCTCTCTCTCATAGCGGTCGTACCCTCTCTCATAGCGGCCGTGGGCAATAGCATGAGAGGCGGGTACCGACTGAGAGTCTCATGGTCCGCGTTACAATGGGAATATTAGCTACTCCAACATCAATGCGAATGTAGTTTACTGAGGTTAAATCCAAGTTATTGAATTAATCTTTTTTTAGTCAATATACTCAACGTTCACCTTTAGCATGCTGATCGTTCGCGATTATGGTTTTGTACAAATGAGACCGAAAAATCGATACACCGAATGATTGCGAAAATGCAGCAGAGCAAGACAGAACTCAGGCATGGAACAAATACGCGCGACTCGCCGCGCTGCACAGCGAGCCTTGGGAGCAGGGAGACATAAACGATAGAATAGGACCTGCACATGATATCTCACACATAAGCCCGATATGCACCTGTCCAACTCATTAGCGCACGCCACGCCGCTCACGAATGCAGAAACGCCGCTACACGTGGCCACGCATCACATACATCACATCGCGGCGCACACCACACTCATCATAAACACCACGCACCCACACACCGCACCGCAAACACAATCATGGTGCGCGCTCGGACGGCATCGCCCGACGCACGCGACGTACGGTACGTCGGCATGACGAAAAAAAAGGGGTGCAGAGAGAGAGAGAGCCAAGGTATCTGAATGAAAATCAGATCCCCTAACCTCAAGTCATCAAACCCGCAAACAAAAAAACCACAGATAACATCACCTACAGTAGGTTCCCT
>NW_014578996.1:35241-37003 GCF_000485595.1 Priapulus caudatus
CGACCGTATAGGAACACATACGCACAAAGATACGCGCTCTCACAGCATACACGAGCACACTCACGCACGCAAGCATGCACACGCACATACATGCAAGCGCGCCCACACGTCCATTAAATACATTATTTTACAGTTTAAATACATTGCATAATATGCGAATATATATGCGAATAATATATACATGTAGGTATACATGTATCTGAGAGAATGCTGCCAGAAACACAATGTCGGGGGTATCCTGCAACCTAGGGCGTTGCACCATCTTTTACAAGAGCCATAGCAATAGAGTTTTATTTCATAGATCTACACACGGGTACCCCCGCTCCATTTTAAATACGTTTGTGAATCAAAATATCAGTTATTTAATGAGTTACTGCGCATGCGCGGACCCGCATTTTAGCCTGAAGAACAAATATGAAATTATATAATATTTTGTAATGTGGCAGGCGGTCTTATCCTGGGTTGCATATGCCCAGTATCTGTTAAAATGATAAATTTTGCGGCGAATATATACACGTATACATGTCTGAGAGAATTCTGCCAGAAACACTGTGTCCGGGGTGTTCTGCAAGCTAGGGCGTTGTACCATCATTTACAAGCGAATTGCAATAGAGTTTTATCGCATAAATCTACACACGGGTACCCCAGCTCCATTTTAAATATGTTTTTGAATCAAAATATCAGTTATTTAGTGAGTTACTGCGCATGCGCGGACCCGCACTTTAACATGCAGAACAAATATGAAATTCTATAATATTTGTAATGTGGCAGGCGGTCATATCCTGGGCTGAATATGCCCAGTATCTGTTAAAATGAAGAGTTTTGCGGCGAATATATACAAGTATACATGTATCTCATTCTGAGAGAATTCTGCCAGAAACACTATGTCCGGGGTACCCTGAAAGCTAGGGCGTTGTACCATCTTTTACCAGAGCCATAGCAATAGAGTTTTATCCCATAAATCTACACACGGTACCCCCTCTCCAGTTTAAATACGATTGTGAATCAAAATATCAGTTATTTAGTGAGTTACTGCGCATGCGCGGACCCGCATTTTAGCCTGAAAAACAAATATGAAATTCTATAATATTTGTAATGTGGCAGGCGGTCATATCCTGGGTTGCATGTGCCAAGTATCTGTTAAAATGACGAGTTTTGCGGCGAATATATACGCGTACATGTATCTGAGAGAATTCTGCCAGAAACGCTATGTCCGGGGTGCGAATTTTTTTTTCTACACGTTATATCCATGGCAGCGTTTTGGGCTCCTCTGCTTGGCTGCTTTTATTTGCTTTGACTTGGACCATAGATATATACAACACATAGTGTTGTGTATATCTATGCTTGGACCAGAGCATTGGACTCAACAAACCTTCAAAACAAGAGAACAAACGTCATTTGTAAATATTTGTTATAAGTAAGTTTTCTGACGAATTTTCTCCTGGTACTATAGAGTAGCCCTTCGCTCCATCGCAGGAGGAAGGAGCTAAGGGCCGCTATAGACTAGTACTAGAGCTATACGTACTCGTTGACACTAGACTGAGCAAAAAGTAAACAAACCTTTGTTATTAAACGACACTTATGTGTTAGTACTTGTTTAAATTTGAAAATACATGTACACAAAGAATTGCAATTATAGTGATATTATATTTTACAATACGTAATACGTGTGGATACGGATGCACTCTCTCCAGTAGACTCGAGACACGTTCACGCTCATACAAGAGAGAAAATCCTGGAAGCCCCTCAAACAGTTCTTCCT
>NW_014578996.1:40793-46802 GCF_000485595.1 Priapulus caudatus
CCTCTCTCATAGCGGTCGTACCCTCTCTCATAGCGGCCGTGGGCAATAGCATGAGAGGCGGGTACCGACTGAGAGTCACCGCGTACAATGGGAATATTACTACTCCAACATCAATCGAATGTAGTTTTATGAGCCAAGATAAGCAGCAGTGCTCCATCCAAGGTCATGATTAAATCTTTTTTTACAAATAATACTCAACGTTCACCTTTAGCATGCTGATCGCTTCGGCGATTATGGTTTGTACAAATGAGACGAAAATCGATACACCAGAATGATTGGAAAATGCAGCAGAGCAGACAGAATCACATGGGAACATACGCGCACTCGCGCGCGCGCACAGTGAGCTTGGGAGCAGGGGAGACATAAACGCTAGAATACACTGCACATGTATTCACACATAAGCCCGAATATGCACCTGTCCACTCATGTAGGCACGCACGCACTCACACATGCAGAAACGCGTACACGTGCCACGCATACATACACACTCGCGCGCACACACACTCATATAAAAACCACGCACCCACACACCCACCCAAACACAAATGTGCGCGCTCACGCATGCACGCATGCACGCATGCACGCGCACGTACGTACGCGGCGAGAGAAAAAAAAGTAGGGGTGAGAGAGAGAGAGAGAGAGAGAGAGCCAAAGGTATATGAATGAAATAGATCCACCTAAACTCAAGTATAAACGCACACAGATACATACACCTACCTAGGTTCCCTTTTCATAACACTCATGAAACACTAATTATAATATTATTATAGGAGCGCACACGTTATTTAAACAATGTAATCGTAGACCATAATTATAAGCTTATTAACAGTAGCAATTTTTCTTCAGGTAAATGTGATTATACAGTCACTATGAAGAGACATTACCATCGCCCCTACTAGATACAAAAAGCACAGACGGTATAGGAACACATACGCACAGAGATACGCGCTCCCCCAGCAAACACGAGCACACTCACGCACGCAAGCATGCACACGCACATACATGCAAGCGCGCCCACACGTCCATTAAATACATTATTTTACAGTTTAAATACATTGCATAATATGCACACGCACGCAAGCATGCACACGCACATACATGCAAGCGCGCCCACACGTCCATTAAATACATTATTTTACAGTTTAAATACATTGCATAATATGCCAAGTATCTGTTGAAATGACGAGTTTTTGCGGCGAATAATATATACATGTAGGTATACATGTATCTGAGAGAATGCTGCCAGAAACACAATGTCCGGGGTATCCTGCAAGCTAGGGCGTCGTTCCATCTTTTACAAGAGCCATAGCAACAGAGTTTTATCCCATAAATCTACACACGGGTACCTCCGCTCCATTTTACATACGATTGTGAATCAAAATATCAGTTATTTAGTGAGTTACTGCGCATGCGCGGACCCGCATTTTAACTTGAAGAACAAATATGAAATTATACAATATTTGTAATGTGGCAGGCGGTCATATCCTGGGTTGCATATGCCCAGTATCTGTTAAAATGAAGAGTTTTGCGGCGAATATATACAAGTATACATGTATCTGAGAGAATTCTGCCAGAAACACTATGTCCTGGGTACCCTGAAAGCTAGGGCGTTGTACCATCTTTTACCAGAGCCATAGCAATAGAGTTTTATCGCATAAATCTACACACGGGTATCCCAGCTCCATTTTATATTATGTTTTTGAATCAAAATATCAGTTATTTAGTGAGTTACTGCGCATGCGCGGACCCGCATTTTAGCCTGAAAAACAAATATGAAATTCTATAATATTTGTAATGTGGCAGGCGGTCATATTCTGGGTTGCATATGCCCAGTATCTTTTAAAATGACGAGTCTTGCGGCGAATATATACGTGCACGTGTATCTGAAAGAATTCTGCCAGAAACGCTATGTCCGGGGTGCGAATTTTTTTTTCTACACGTTATATCCATGGCAGCGTTTTGGGCTCCTCTGCTTGGCTGCTTTTATTTGCTTTGACTTGGACCATAGATATATACAACACATAGTGTTGTGTATATCTATGCCATAGAGTTGTATTAATATACTAGAGGGCGGACACGCAATCCGCTCGCACACTAAGCGCTGTGATCGCATGGAGCATGGTCCGCCATTACTTTCCGTTTTACACCGCGGCCTAGGCAAACCGACTGGCGAACCAATCAGAGTCTATGTATTCACTCGACTTCACTGTTATTTAGCATATGGCATGTGTGGTTTTCTATATGCCTGTATAGGCTAGTAGGTAGCGCGCCGGCGTTACGTCTCGATAGTCGTTGGTTCGAATCCCGCATGGTTTTTAATTATTTTTCTGTTTTCTGTATTTTTCTATCTTTATCCATTTAACTATTGTTTTCCAATTAACGCAAACATTTACATGATTTATTTACAACAATTTAATTAATTTTTTTTTTAATTAAATTAAATTTATTAGTGTTCATTAAATTTAATTAGGGTTAGGGTTAGGGTTAGGGTTAGGGTTAGGGTTAGGGTTAGGGTTAGGGTGGAGGGCTTAAGGGTTTAGGTTAGGGTTTTAGGCTTAGGCGTCCCGGAAGCTCATAAAGACGCTGATTGGTCACCAGTCTGGTTTGCCTAGGCCGCGGTTGTAAAAGGTTAACAAAAGGCGCAGACCGACACAACCGCGCGGACCCGGCACGTCGCTATTTACGATCGCAACAGGCAGGGCGGCCAAGAATGGTGAATAAATATCGCACAGTGTTCCTAGGCTTTAACCAGACGCAGCCGCTGCTCTAGTACTATACTAATTTACTTTTAATATGTCCATACGACCTGTAAAATCTACATAGTAACATACCCATCACTCAGGTATCACGAGCAAAATAATTGGAATTTACTCAATTACCTTAGTTAGTTACAATTCTTCACCTCGCCGTACATTGTTAGCGGTTCAAGATATGAGAACATGTGGGGTCCCAATAAACCCCAATTGTTCATTTTACATCAGATTATAAAATATTATTATATTACATCAATATAATAGGTTAGGGTTCATGGTTAGGGATTAGGTGTTTAGGTGTTAGGATTAGGGTTTAGGGGTTTGGGTTAGGGCTTAGAATTAGGGTCTAGGGTTAGCGTTAAGCCATTGGTTTTATGGGACCGGTTCTCTATCCTTTGGGCCCATGTTAGGTACCACACCAACATTGTTAGTAGTTGTTGTGGTTAGTCGTGGAACAAAGATCGTAGAGTGCCGGAGGCACAGCATAAACCGACTGATGGCGATAATCACGGTGCAATGTAGTGTAGTTACGCAAGTGGAGCGCACTGTCCGCCATTTTAGAGCAAAACCCGGTCCTGCGTCTGTTGTACATTAGAAATTAATATGGCATAACCATGCGTTAATATTATATATATATTATATATATAATTGTATATAGATAATTATTTTTATGCCAATAGCTGTATCAAATCTCTTCATTTCAAGTGCTACAAAAATCTAACAATGATTCATATCGCGATGTTACTTATGTAGTATGATACACAGGCATGTGGCTGTTCAGTGTCAGACATGGGTACAGTCACAGGCCACTTCATTGCGACCGTCTTCAAACAAATAATGTAAGTAACACTAAATGTTCTACTATCAAAGTATTAATGGTTCTCTACTCTATTTCGCCTATTATTGTCGTATAACTTGCGTTGTAAATTGCCGTTTAAATTGCCTCATCTTGCAACACACAAGTAGTCGAAGTACACCGCACGTAACTGCCCTGTGCACAAAACATACACTGCCACTGCGTTATACATGGCATCAACGAGACTGCCCACAAATCTCTTTCACGATGGATGTCGGTACAAAAAGGAATGTTTTCTCACCTTTCCGTGATTCTTGGTGAACTGAGGAATTAGACTAGGTCGGGCTTTACACTGACGATTCTGATGCAATTTACAGCAGAAACAGTAAGCTGAGTCTGATCAGCTACACAGCAGACAGGTTGCACAGTAGCCATGTCATACTAGCTAGCATCCTGGGAAAACTTCGTTCGTGAAGCTTGCTGTTGCCTAATAATGGCTGGTTGTGACGACCCATGCCCTACTGACGCTATGATTGGAGAAGGGGTTTATCTTTGCCTCCGGCACTCTTACGATCTTTGGTGTGAACCAAGGAGCTATATATAACTAGCTCCTTGGTGTGAACCACTAGTGCTGCCACGTAGTGCGACGTCATAAGGGTGTTATCACGTGACCTCCCTCCACGCCCGCAAACTGCCCATGCAGTGCCCCTTTCCCACACCAGTCTAAATTGAGCCAGAGCGATGAGCGCCATCTGTCGTGGAGTTTGCCACGCCCGGGGGATAGCAACACCCCATTAAATCACACGTCATTACGTGATAGCAAACGGCGTGTGCGTATGAATTAACAGCTATGCAACATTGTAAGATGGCTGGTTTTAATGAAAGTACGAGTTATTTTGTGGCGGTTTGCCGCGAAAACACGGGAATTGATTCTAACTCAATATACTTTATTTAGGCCAGAACAGGACAATTACATTTTCAGCCAGGTTTCAATCAACAAGTAACACATTAGAGTATCACTATTGACGCACAATCTTTTCGTAATCTGTTATAATTTAGTTTCAGGTTTTGACGTTTCATTTCTCGGTTGCTAGTTTTTTCATCATGTGTTATGCATTGCTTCGCTTAACATAGGTCATGATGCAGGATCGTGATCAAGCCGATTTTCTTAGCAGCGTATATGACGCAATTGCCTCTGATGGAAACTACACTGGCTTCTAAGCGGATTAATTTTTTAAAGTTTCGTAATTTAGTAAATAAAGTCTGCCCATTAATTCTTTAAAGCTATGAAGTTGTAGCTGGCCTTTCTCTATAATTTGTCCAGGCTGCATTCTTACGTTACACATCTAGTCTTTGCGCCTCTGTCACCGCTCTTTTCGTTAGCTGCCACGCATCATCTTCATAGGCCAAATGATTTTGCTTTGAATTTTGTTCATGTCTTTCGTTGTCAGCAGCAGCTCTACGAGCAGTCTGCGCCGCTCCTTGCGCCTCTACCCATCTCTTCTGTTTGCAAATATCTTCCTCAACTGCATGTGACGCCTTGTCCGGCTCTGTGGTATCATCTCTACACTCTCACGCGTCCCCTGTCCCTCTCCGGCGTGTGACGCATGCTTCTTCTCTTCTTGTACACCTGCCCTTCTTTGTATATGACCACATGTCTTTCACTGGTTTGACACCTGTCTACTCGGGGGGGAATTTCATCTTTCCCCAGGTGACAATCTTTGCGAAGTTTAGATTTTCGTGCATCGGCGAAATTTCAGTTGACATCTGCTTCTGCTTTGGCGTGCTTCCACTTGGAGGCTACACGCTTCGCTTCCCTGCTCTGCTGTCGAGACTGTGTGTTGGCCCTACACAGTAACACTTACTGGTAAACATCTATGCATCACAGTCACTAAGCCCGCGCTTAGCGCGGGTTCCAGCTGTAATCAATAAAAATTTAAATGCGATATTTGAGTAATTACATGTCGTATTCACCAATATTGTCACTTTATATAATAATAAGCCTTTGTTTGGCTTGTAGGCTACCCTCGAACAGATTTAGTTCTCACACTGCATGTATAATTATATAATTTCAGTTGAAATGCTCGTGGGATTTTTTCTCAGATCTGCTGGCTGCGGTCAAACCCATGATTTAGCACCGTATTTATTTTGCGAAAACCCAGTGGTCTGTTGGTTTGCGCTGTGTCGGCACTCGGCGTGCTGGGCGTGGGGTTTATGTCATGGTCTGGATGTGTTCTTTTATATATGTGTATTTGCCGTATCACGAAGCTACCGCAGCTGTTAGGAAACTTACGAATTGATCTAACGTGAGGGCAACCCCGGGCGTTTTACACCCGTCCATATCAGTGATACCTATAATAAAGGTAATAAGTAGACGTGATCGAAACTCAGTTCTATACCTCCAAACTACATGGCAAAGTATTTGTGCACACTCGTCTCTTGATTTCTGCTCTTACTGAT
>NW_014578997.1:0-2108 GCF_000485595.1 Priapulus caudatus
GTATTCTAACCCTATAGCAATACCGTTTCTTGGAGCTACTGTCAGTACTGTGCATGAGCCGAAATGTCGAATTAATATTACTACACTAATCACAGTCACTATAGTATTATTACTATTAGTATAGTTTCGCTTGTTGAAAATCAGCTGAGTCTGGACTGTAGTGTAAGCCTACTGTAGTGTACGAAATATGCAGCTCGACCTCGATGACCGATACGACCGACACGGCGACAGTGTGACATTCATTTGCAAATTACATTGACTTTTCCTTTAACATTTATCAATTTTATGTTACTTACGCTATCTGTCAATTTGATTAACTTGTCTCTCCGTCTTCGTTATAGTCCGTTTGACTTTTCAAGACTATTCTTTATGAGGTTACGAGGCTAGTAGTAGTACAAAACATCAGCTGAGTGCTTGTCTCGGCGGTGTAGTCTGTTTAGCAGTCACGTGACCGTGTTTTCTACGCATAAACATGGCACCATGGCACGTGATCACGTATAACCAATCCGTTTCACTTCTCTGTATATATTGTTCTCAGATGTGGGCAGGTAAATGATTTGTGAATTTTTTTTTCCGGAAAGTCTGTGCATCAGTTGATGATACACAGAAATCTGCATAAAAAAGTGGATTTGCGCCATGGCGGTGCCGGTTATTGTAGGAGTTGATGTCGGCGGTACCAACACTGACGCGATTCTACTTGCTGGCGACAAAGTAGTCGGCTCAGCAAAACGCACAACAACTCGAGATGTTACTGGTGGCGTTTTGGAGGCTATATCTGCCGCGATCCGACATGCATCCGCTAACGGTAAGTACCACAGCCACACACTCGGGCACTTGGAAGTTGGAACCAGTGAAAAAAAGTAATTTGTTTTTCGGGGCTCTTTTTGCAAACTCCCCCAAAATTTCGGGGGCAACTTTTTCATTTTCCAGGGCTCTTGTTCCACTTTCCATGGCTTTTCTCCAGGGCTGTTTCCTCAAATATACACACGACACAAGCACAGTATACTCAGTTGACAGTAGCTAATAGTAATACACACTCGCGGGCGCGCGCACACACACACGTCACACACACACACACACACACACACACACACACACACACACACACACACACACACACACACACACACACACACCACACACACATAACAACACACACACACATCAGGCGGTGTATCCAGATTTTTTTCTGGGGGCGTCGTGATTCCATAATTTTTTGGACCTTTCACAATGCAATAAAAAATAAAACCGCAAGATGTGATGACAATGTCATTACAACAGGGGCGTGGTACACGATTTATACCAAGGGGGGGCTCTAAACCGTAAACCCAAACTCGGGTAGCAGCGGAGCGGGGGGTCTGAGGGGCCTCCCCCTTGAAAATGTTGAAATTAGAACCTCCTTTAGATGCGTTTCTGCGCGAGCAGGGCGGTCCGGACCCCCTGGACCCCCCCCAGTACACGCCTGAACAAGTATAATTAAAACCAAAACATGTTGTTAAAAAAAAAAATTTAATCAGTTTAAAAAAAACCAGTTTGCTGATTCAGTTTTTTGAACTTGGTGTCATTGTATACTTGTCTTGTCGTTTGTCTTCGGGGGTGTGGGGTGTGGTGGTGGTGGGGTGTGGGGGGTGTTTTTTTGTGGTCGCGTGTGGGCGGGTGATGAACCCGGACCCGGGGTGGGTGTCTTGTCTTCGCCCAGTTTCTCTCCGGCAAAGGCCTGCTCGGGTGAGTGCTTGTTTCTGGCGCCCGGAAATAAACAGCCGTCTCTCGTTATGACAGCCGTGTTACTCGTGATGAGTTTCCAAGGTAATGTTGCCTGGTAGAGGCCAGGAAAAGTTGTATGAGTGCAGGGCTCTGTATGAAAAATCAGTGTTAAGTTAAGAGAACGCCTTGATTGGTTGAATTTGGCGGATAGGATTGAGTTCACGCAATGTGGCGAAGAGGTGCGCAACTTGAGCTCTTGGTATAGCTCATGTGCTGAGACTGGCTCGTCCGCACGGGCACTTGATCTTATCTCTTCATTTATGTTGCATGGTTTAGAACAAGAGTGGCGGCGCTCGATGAAACAAACTAGGGCAGGAGTGTCTGTATATATCTTTGCATCGGCT
>NW_014578997.1:4070-9068 GCF_000485595.1 Priapulus caudatus
TTGATTGGTAATCGAGTAAATTTACACACACCATATAGTGATTAGATTCTCACCTCGTGTATACGTGTACGCTCAGGTGTGCGTGTGTGTGTGATCGTGGCTCGTGTGTATAATGTATACCATGCGATTGTTCTAAACCCAAAGGCTCTGCTTGGTGTGGGTAATTACCCTGAGGTTAGCATATAATGATAAACAAACCAGACGTGTACGTACAACAATATATATATATATCTCTATTTAATACTATTACCAATTTAAGTACAACAAACATACAAGGGATTTCGTCGTGTTAGATATGCAATAAGGTGCACGCCTTGCCGGCGTGGCTACAGCGGGTTAGTTACACTGTATCAACGGTCTATGTATCTTAGCTAGAGCTCCGTCTCTCTCTCACGTACAGAGTATGTTTCGTACTAACGTGTTTCTCACAGAACAACCAACAGAGTGGATGTGTATGAAAAACAGAGGGTAGCAACGTAGTAAATAAACAAAATACAATGCTTCAAGATAGTTTAAAGAGAGAGAGAGAATACGATAGAGCACTCATACAATAAGACCTATTGATACATACCAGATGTGTCGATGAAGTTCGAACTGCCTACTGGGTCTAGTAACACGGTATATATTCTAAATTTCAAGATCATTAGCCTGTTATCTGACGT
Source organism: Priapulus caudatus (assembly GCF_000485595.1). NCBI lineage: Eukaryota > Metazoa > Priapulida > Priapulimorpha > Priapulimorphida > Priapulidae > Priapulus > Priapulus caudatus. Next base: position 4,733 of record NW_014578997.1, read on the forward strand.
CAGCATTGGCCTCGACACGCCCCCTTAGATGGCGAGTTTACTGGACGTTTGGAGTGGTCAAGTTGTCCGTTCTACTTGGCTGCATGGCATGGCACGACTAAACTCAATTGTCTCTAAGATTAATTGTTTCTAAAACCTGTCGTGACATTTCTAACATTCTATCCCTTTAGGCTAGCCAGTAGTTTTACGTTTTCCTTAATGACTTCCTTCTAATCAACTCTCCCTTTCATGATAACCTTTGCTTCATTACAACCATGAGAATCACTAGCTGTCTACATAGTCCTGTATATAAACATATAGTCCAGAGGTATTTAGAGATAATTGTTAAAAGAGAGCAATGGTGTAAAATTTTTAATGCGGATTCTATAGAGCTTGCATGGGAAATTTTTCAAAAATACCTTCTAGAGGCCATTGACACTGTCGCCCCTATTAAACAAGTTAGAATAAAACAATTAAAGAACTGAGCCATGGTTTGATAGCGAGATTAGGGAGCTTATTCTGGAAAGAGATAGAAAATTACTGCTTTATACGAGGAGTAAAGATGAAATTACATACAAGGATTTTAAATTGCTTAGAAACAAGTTCAAAATAAATTAAGAAAGCAAAGGCTAATTACTATTCGGAAAAGGTGAGGACCACAAAAATGACCCTAAAAAATTATGGCAGACTAGAGTATGGGGATGAAAAATAAGGGAACCGAGTACTTGGCGGGGGTGGGGCTAAAAATTGGGAAAATATATGTTTTTGACAAAGCAAATTGTTGCCAATAATATTTAATAAGTATTTCACAAAGTGTGGCCTCAAACTTGGTGAACGATCTACCACAAAGGAAGGGACGTAGATGAGATTAGTCTTTCAAAATTATTATAGGACAAAGTGCGTGTAGAAAATTCATTTACCTTTACAACGGTGGGAGAGGACCCGCAAAAATTTATAAAAGATGGATCAAACGTTATTTGCTCAGCTCTTACACATGTAATCAACATGTCATTCATCAAGGAAAAATCCCGATGACATGCCTAGCAAGGGTCATTCGATAATAAAAAGAATAGCAAAACAAACCCGGAAACTATAGGCCTGTGTCAATTTTAAGTGTCATGTCCAAAGTTTTGGAGCGAATAGCCTAGTAACCAAATAGAGAAATATTTAATAGAAAATTCCTTACTGTACGAGTTCAATCTGGCTTAGATCAAAATTTTCAACTGACACAAGTTTAATCCATCTAACTGATATTATTCGTAATGAGTCGGACAAAGGAAATCTAACTGGTATGGTTTATTAGATCTTCAAAAAGCTTTTGATACCGTTGACCATAAAATTCTACTAGCCAAGCTTAAAAACTATCGAATGGATATATTAGGACTGTTAAATGGTTCGGTGCTTATCTCTCTGGTAGAATCCAAATAACTGATGTAGGAGGTACCTTCTCTAATAAGGACCCTATTGTATGTGGAGTACCACAAGGCTCGATTTTGGGTCCTCTGTTATTTCTGATTTATATTAATGACATGGCAAAGGCAGTTAACGTCAAGCTTTTATTATATGCTGACGATTCGGCCTTATAGTAGTTACAGGGACAGAGGCTACCGGCTATACAGGAAGAATTAAGTAGAGAATTGCATTCCATAATAAATGGCTCAACGTAATAATTTATCCTTGCATCTTGGAAAACTGAAAGTATTATTTTTGGAACTAAACACAAACTCAGGGATAATCCAAAACTGGACATCAGATGTAATGGGGTGGCAATTGCACATAAAAATACAGTTAAGTATCTAGGAATAGACTTGGAAGACACCATGAGTGGTGAGATAACGGGAATATTAGGTTGTAAAAAGATTAACAATAGATTGAAATTTCTTTCCAGAAAAGCTAAGTATTTCAACACGGCATGTAAAAGATTACTATAGTTTCTGCCCTAATTCAATGTCACTTCGACTATGCAAGCAGCATATGGTACAGCAGTCTCACAAAGCGCACAAGGGCTAAGCTGCAAGTGTGTCAAAAATATAGCTATTAATGTGTTCTCAACCTAGGTTCTAGACACACATAGGTGCTAGAGAGTTCAAGGCTGTAAATTGGGTACCTGTAGAGTTTAGGGTAATGCAACTGAAGGTCAAATACGGGTTTTTAAAATATTACATAATCTCGGCCCACAGTATATGACAGAAGGTTTCATGTTAACGTCAGAAGTCCATAGTTTCAATACAATAGGTGAGATGTCTATTTTTAAACCGAGGGTGGGAAGCAGTGGGAAAAACTCTTTTACTTATACTGCAATTGAAGCTTGGAACTCTCTACCACAGCAAGTTAGGACAAATTCTGTTTATTCTAGTTTTAATATAGTGTTAAGAAATGTCTGATGGAAAAGGTAGAATAATTAGAGGCAGAGGAGTATGTTTTCACTAAAAGAATTCGGTTGAATTAGGCATAGAAAAGTTTGTATCGTCTTGTAAAATGTACCATTGTATATGACAGATTAAAACTACAAATCTGTATATTTCAATAGTTTGTTCTGATAGTTACTAAGTAGTACAATTGTTAGATTCAATTAAGGCATAGCAAAACAAGGACCACAATGTAAATAAGTGTGCTAGTCATGCTTTTTGTGTATATATCCTTGGTAATTATCCAATTTATGAATTCAAATTTTTATTGTAAAAGTATGCAATGTATTGTATATGATGGATAATTGCCTAAATAAATAAATAAATAAATAAATATAAAAAAAAAAAAAAAATAGGTGCGCTTTTAGCATGGCTATGTGGGCAGGTAAATGATTTGTGAATTTTTTTTTCGGAGAGTCTGTGCATCAGTTGATGATACACAGAAATCTGCATAAAAAAGTGGTATTGCGCCATGGCGGTGCCGGTTATTGTAGGAGTTGATGTCGGCGGTACAACACTGACGCGATTCTACTTGCTGGCGACAAAGTAGTCGGCTCAGCAAAGCGCCACAACAACTCGAGATGTTACTGGTGGCGTTTTGGAGCTATATCTGCCGCGATCCGACATGCATCCGCTAACGGTAAGTACCACAGCCCACCACTCGGCACTTGGAAGTTGGAACCAGTGAAAAAAAGTTTTTCCGGGGCTCTTTTTTCAAATCCCCCAAAATTTCGGGAGCAACTTTTTCATTTTCCAGGGCTCTTGTTCCACTTTCCAGAGGCGACTTTTCTCCAGGGCTGTTTCCTCAAATATACACACGACACAAGCACAGTACTCAGTTGACAGTACCTAATAGTAATACACACTCGCGGGCGCGCGCACACACACACGTCACACACACACACACACACACACACACACACACACACACACCACACACACACACACACACACACACACACACACACACACACATGCACACATGCACAACACACACACTCAGGGGTGTATCGCAGGATTTTTTCTGGGTGGGTCGTGATCATAATTTTTTGGACCTTTTCACAATGCAATAGCAGCAGATGTGATTACAATGTCATTACAAACAGGGGCGTGTACAGGATTTATACCAAGGGGGGGGTCTAACCGTAACCCAAACTCGTAGCACGCGGGGCGGGGGGGTCTGGGGGGCCCTCCCCCTGAAAAATTTTGAAATTAGACCTCCTTAGATGCGTTTTCTGCGCGAGCAGGGGGTCCGGACCCCCTGGACCCCCCCCTGTACACGCCCCTGACAATTTAATTAAAAACCAAAAATGTTGTTAAAAAAAAAATTTATCAGTTTAAAAAACAAGTTTTCTGATTCAGTTTTTTGAACTTTTTGTCTTTATCTTGTCTTGTCTTTGTCTTTGTCAGTCTTTGTCTCTCTTTTATGAAACAAAATTTTGTTAAAAAAAAGGCTCAGTTCAGAATGCTGGAATTGGGATAGATTTACGTCACGCAATTGGCAATGTCTTTGGACTCATTGCTGGTACCTGATCTTATCATTTATGTCATTGTAAAAAGGCCCTCGAAAAAAATGTCTTTGGAAAAAATGTGGACCTTTTAAATTTTGGGGGGGTCGTACGACCCTCACGACTCCCCCCCCCTGCATACACCCATGACACTTGCGGCTGGGGTCCAGGGCCGCTCAGGGGCTTTGAGAAAGCGGTTAGAGAGTTGGCGACTCCCTAGACAAGCGTTATATTACATAAATTTATGTAATACAACATGAACAGCGCATGCGCAACAACTGCTCGGACGAATAGCGCATACGAACAGGTGTCCGATGCTCGAACGAATATCCACGTCCATAATTACCATTTTTCGCTCAAATGCTTATCTCAAACACACAAGTACACCGCACGCACCACAGGCACTTGGAACGTCTCAATAAATAAATAAAAGGGTAAATA
>NW_014578997.1:9078-16997 GCF_000485595.1 Priapulus caudatus
CTATACCCCTCCCCAAGCGAAAGTTTCTGAGCCGATCTCTTGTCGCCGCAAAGAACTTGAACAGTTAATGTGCCACCGTTCTTAGTGGTTTGTACCCTTTTATATTTGGTTTTCTTTGTTTATACAAATGGTTTCTTGTGTTGTTTCTTTTTCTATACATCTATATCATCCCCTTATACCAAAAACTATAACTAATTTAAATAATCCTTAACTAATCCGTGCGTCCGTCGTCAGCTGTACCGCTGTCTCTTCTCGTCACCGTCCAGTTGGTGGTGCCGCAAAGTCGGCTTCACTAGTCCCAGCTCTCCCGCTCGTCTCCATGTGCTCGTCGTCTCCGTCGTCGGGTGAGCGGCCATTCGTCTCCTCATACAGTGTGCGGAACGGTGCTGATTCTCCCAGATCGTTGGTTTGAGAAAGCGGTTAGAGAGTTGGCGACTCCCTAGACAAGCGTTATATTACATAAATTTATGTAATACAACATGAACAGCGCATGCACAACAACTGCTCGGACGAATAGCGCATACGAACAGGTGTCCGATGCTTGGACGAATATCCACGTCCATAATTACCAGAAAATTTCGCTCAAATGCTTATCTCAAACACACAAGTACACCGCACGCACCACAGGCACTTGGAACGTCTCAATAAATAAATAAAAAGGTAAATAAACACGAAATGTATTTACTACCAAGGTCTTAATGTTTCTCTACTCTATTTCGCCTATAATCAACTGTAAATGCCGGTCAAATGCTCATCTGCAACACACAAGTACGCCGCACACTAGCTGCTGCACACTGACACATAAATATATATTTATAAATTATATAAAAATATATATTTATGTGTCAGTGTGCAGCAGCTAGCGTGCGGCTGCCAGCGTGTGACAGTGTGTTGCAGATGAGCATTTGGACGGCATTTACAGGAAATTGTCGACAATAATAGGTGAAAGAGAGTAGAGAAACATTAAGACTTTGGTAGTAAATAGATTTCGTATTTATTTAGCATTATATTTTATTGAAATGCTCCAAGTGCCTGTGGCACGCACGCCCTTTGCACAAACAACAAGAAGAAGAGAGTTGACAAGTAAAGTTTTTAAGTTTTAACAAACACGTACAATGATTTGTGGGCGTGGTTGGTTATTTCGGCAGATCATGATGTTCGATCAACTGGGTTAAAATTAGACCAATAAACTGTGTACTCAAAACCTACACAATCTGACGCTATATTCTACGATCATCAATCTAAGATCCAACTTATGACTGCATGCAACTTATATTAGCTGATCACTGCGTGTTCTACTGCTAGCTAGCTTGTTCGTTAGGAGAAGTTCTTCGATCTGAATCGCTATAGATCCTGCATGAATGGTCTTGCCCAAACAAATGAAAACTTGACTCTAATGGGTCAACTCCATGACACTGTGACCTATCACAGGGTTGCTTCTGTATGGACGAATTTATTGAGCTGTGTCTGATGTGCGAGGTATTGCTATATTTTAGTCGTACGTGCCCATGACATTGTCATGGCATTGCTGTCCACAACTGAACCAATGATTCAAACACTTGAGATATTAGCCTCGTTCACACGAGACCTCGTATTTATGAAATACCGGATTTGCGAAATACCGAATCTGAGACAAATACGCGGCCGAGCGTTCACACGCTGATTCGCGGCTCCAGAAATACGGTATTTGCGAAATACCGAATCTGAGACAAATACGCGGCCGAGCGTTCACACGCTGATTCGCGGCTCTAGAAATACGGTATTTGCGAGCTGCGAGCTGCTTTAAACAATCAAGCGAACAATGCGAAATAAACAATGCAATGCGCACCAACTGCCGATAACTCGACCATATGCCGACCACTCGCGTTACACTGGAACTGTCGAGCGCGGACCAGTCTATAAAATACGCGGCTCCAGAAATCCAGTATTTAGCGTTCACACGAGGAAATGCGCGGTCCAAGAAATCCGGTATTTCTCAAGCACGGCAAATTATTCGGGGTCTGGGAAGCCTCGTATTTACATGAAATACCGGATCTGTTTAGATACCGTATTTCTTGGGCCTCGTATTTTGCCTCATGGGAACGCTAAATACCGAATTTCTTGCTACGTGTGAACGCGGCTAATCTCTGTGATTGGTATATTGTATTTCATAACATTTTTTTTACTTGTCAGGTTTGCAGGTGACAGTGCAACAGGTGCACATCGGAACAACACACTTCATCAATGCCGTGATACAGAGAAAGCACCTGGTCAAAGTCTCCGTGTTAAGACTGTGCGGACCTGCTTCCACCTCCCTCCCACCATTCTGTGACATCCCTGTAGGTCTAGGAAAGGTACGTCAACTTATAGCAGCTGCATGTTCATTTGTTTTGAATGACAAGAGCTGTAATACTTCCTCAAAAATAGAAATATTATATGTCAAGAGTATTGTTCAAAACTATGTACAGTAGAAGTCCGAAAGTCCGGACTGCTGGGGGATTGGATCGGTCCGAATTTTCGGATTTTCCAGATTCTTGGGCAGTACTTATACCTGTCTGGACAGGCGTCAGTCTTTGGCTTGTGTTTTCAGTGTGTTTATGGATCACACCATTTAATTGGAGGCGGATACCAGTTTGATGGGAGTGAGATATCCAAAGTTGATCCAGAAGAGGTGAAGCACTGTATAAGGGAGATCTATTCGAATGGCATTAGAAACGTTGTGATTGCTGGAATCTTCTCATCTGTGGACTCATCACAGGAAACTCAGGTAATAATTAATTACATGTGCACAATCAATCTCTGGGTGACCTTTGATTGGTAATCGAGTAAATTTACACACACCATGAGAATCACTAGCTGTCTACATAGTCTGTATAATGAAGGTAAATAGGAATACTTTATCCAACCATGTAAACAGACTGTACCTGTAGATAGACAGACCCTGTAGACCTCTTAAATGCATACTCAATCTAAAATCCTTTGCAGCTATATACTTGAAAACGAGAACTTACGCCTCTAATTTCATAAAGAGTCACATTAAAACAACATTGCTAATGGCGGTCAAGAGCTAGTTCAAAAGATGTGGAAATCGTCGCAATTGTATAGGAACAGCTCGAGTAATTTGTTGAGTGATTATATGCAAAGCTTTTATGGTTTGCATTTATTAGTAGAAGTAGTCAGTCACATGGGATGTATAATTCGAACAATGTACGCATGTATGTTCCGGCATCAGCCCCAGCCCAGAGTTAAACTCACCAATATATCACTGCCAGATCCATCAGTTGCTGATACTATTGTCCATCTCTGAATCTCTGCCCTGGTCAGATACATTTTAAGTCTGCAATACTGTATACAGCTAAATGCTTGTGGGTGAACCTCTAGATGAGTATTTAGCATATTAATGACAACGATCGACTGTGATATCTAGTTCTGGGAAGCCGTAGTTGATGATCGCGCTCCATTGGGGCGTACGGCATAATGCACATGCTGATATGCAAACAGATGGTGTTCTCTGAACAGAAAGTTGGTGCTGGATGCGTTGTTGACACTAGAATGCTGCTGCGACTGCGTCATCAATTAATCTCACTATGGGCAGCTATCAGAAATAATAATTACACCTAATATGTTCTAATCATGACTCATAACAGGTCTGCCTGACTGGCACTAGACTGACTAGAGCATCAGATGCATGCTTGTCCCGTTGACTTTTCCGTGTACTGTTATCCATCTGCTTAGACTCTATTAGAATTTTTTATGGAGAAATTTTTTGTCTAATTTTCTTATTCATCTAACCACGCTTAAATTATGTTGCATGGCAGTCAACATTGTAATACCGCTTGTTACTTCTACTTAGAACTTCTAACTTTGTATGTAAAACTAAATCCCACTGCACCTTATACTTATAGACAACTGTCTTAGTTATATTTAAAACGGGTTGACAAACTGCTATTCCGTGAATGTAGCCGTGCTGAGGGAGCAACAGCCCGTCCATAGATAGTGGGCAAAGTTAAATAAGTAATAAATGTAAATATGCTTTAAAATATATATGCAATAAAAATAAAACACAAATGATTTCTTTCGCCTAATCCTATCGTAAATCGAATTTATTTATTAAAATATAAAAGTAGACCAGGCCAAATTATGGCCCTGTGACGTTCAGTGACATACTGTGGGTGTATGAAGACTAAATCACTGCTATGTTGTTGTTACTTCTACCTTTTAGTTAAATATATTACTTTACTGTTTTGCCACATTACCCCAGTTATATAGACTGTTACCTGTACATGATAATTTGGTATACTAGTGTGTGCGTGGCGTGTTGCGTGCGGTGCGGTGCGTGTGTGTGCGCGTGGCGTGTGCACATGTTTGTTATGATATTATTTACACTGATCATGCTTATACTTTGCGAGGGCCGACTCTGAATCAAAGTCCGTCGGAATGATATAAATGTGCATAAATGATGTAAGCAGTAGTAGGTCAAATGATGTAGCCAATGTGACGTTATAAGTATCAAACATTACAGTGTGCTAATGTGTAATTCGGGCCAATATTTATTTTGCAACAATTCCACGAAATATTGAAAATAGATGATTTTGTTGTCTGTCGGACAATATATTATAGTCAATTCAACGTCTGTACTCCGCACGGCGCGCATTAGCGCAACATTCTAGTCTCTCTGTATGATACACAAAGAAGAACACAACCGTTTGCAATGCCCAGTCTGTGGTACGCGTACTGCCGTCGTTAGTAGTAGCACATAGATGCCAAAAACATACTGCTAGATATTATACGTCATGAATCACTCAATCCAGCTACTGAGTTTGGAACAGAATAATGTCACAGACACCTTTCGGACCATCTGTTACTGACTGGCTACTGTAAATGTCTGTAATTGTAAGATGTGTCACTCAGCTGTAGTAATCTGTTCCTTGGTTTATTATATAATACTCGTTATATTTCACAAAAAGTTGGGATTGTGACTGTTTTACTTGTTTCTAAAATTGATACGCATTTCAGTAATATAGGTGTTTAGTTAATATTATAGACGCCCAGGGTGGGTGACCGTGGACTATACCCAGATATCTTGAATCCTTGAACTGCATATCATGCAGCCGTTGGGTCAACATTGGCAATTAATTGGCACGGTCACGATTGACAATATGACGTTAGCCGAATTATGTTAATAAATGTTGGCGTAATAGTTGGCATAATTAACTAGTTGACAATTTTTTTTGGCTGAATGACGTTACGCCAGCATCGCTTACGCGTTCGCGCATTGAGATACCAGTATGTGACCTATATTACATACTACATAGGATTAGAATGTGTGCAAAATCACGTTTTTCTCTATCAACTTTGCTATTTATCAATCTTTGTATTTTGAAATCGGTTACGCGGCAGGGTAAATCTCTCTCTCCAGGCTCTGTCCTGCATACAGATTTATGAGGCTTTGTCTATTCTGGACACAGATTTATCATGTATGAGGTATCCGATGGCGGATGCAGTTAAAGACGGCAGATCGCAGGCAGGAATGGAGAAGGCAGTATTATGTTAACGTCATGTATGGAGTGACGATGCAGAATTTATATCTGCATTCTGTTATGTATCTTTTATACAAATGTTGGGATCATATTAGCATTCCTTATTGTATCCCCGCGACGAAGTCGGCGGGATACTATGGTTTCATGCTGTCAGCCGTCGCCGCCGCAGCACTTTCCCTTCCGCTCTATAACTCGACCCCTAATTCGACTTAGCGTGACCAAACATAGTCTACATACACATCTTGGGAGAAGGTGTGTCGGCGTACCAAAACCAGGTCACTGCGACCTTTATTTGACCTTGACATTGACCTTGATCATATTTCCTTCCCGCTCTATAACTCGCCCCTAATTGACCTAGCGTGACTAAACATAGTCTCAATACACATCTTGGGAGAAGGTGTGTCACGCTACCAAAACCAGGTCACTGCAACGCTTTATTTGATCTTGACATTGACCTTGATCATATTTTCCTTCCGCTCTATAACTCGCGCCCTAATTTACCTAGTGCTACAAACTTGGTATACTTACACATCTTGGGGAGAATGTGTGTCGGCGTACCAAACCACGTCACTGGCTGGCTTTTATTTGACCTTGACCTTGATTATATTTCCCTTCCGCTCTATACGTCGGCCCATAATTGACCTAGCGTGACCAACTTGGTATACTTACACATCTTGGGGAGAAGGTGTGCATTACGCGAAACCAGGTCACTGCAACCTTTATTTAAACATTGACCTTGACCTTGACCATCATATTGTTCTTTCCGCTCTATAACTCGGCCCCTAATATGACTAGCGCGAGCAAACTTCGTATACTTACACATCTTGGGGAGAAGGTGTGTCGCGTACCAAAACCCTAAGGCAACCAATTTTAACATACTTGACATTCTCAGGCAGATGTGTTGTGTAACAAACCTACGTCCTTACAGAGATATTCATTTATACTAGATCACAGGAATACATGTAGTTGGCGGACAACTGCCCTTTCTAGACTAAGTGGTGGCCCCCGGACGGCCCGTCCTTTCAACCGCAGGTGTCATTAAAATTTGTAGCGGCACGCTCCCCCTAGTGGCCATTAAATACAAAACAGGGAATTACATTAGGGGAATTCACTGGGAATTCGCTTAGTCTGACTTCGTGGGCAACAGTGACTGACTTGACACAGCGTTTGTGGTAAGCATGTCATCGTAACATCGTTGAAAATTGTTGGCATATGAAGCGCACACGAAAAACTATAATAAAACTGAAATAAGCCTAATTACCTCATGACTACGCCCACCGCATGCCACTCACGATGTTTACTCGGTGACGATGCCATCGCAAATCCCATTGGTTGATACAAATCACGTGCCTCAAACTCCTCAATGACGCCCCAGTGTTGTCAAGGCACATCCATAAGACATAACCCGAATGCCTCGATAGCTGAATGCCTAGAGCACAGAGGACACTGCTGAAATGTCGTTGGATCGAATCCCATCTGTTTTTTAATTATTTTCCTGTTTTCTGTATTTTTCTATGTTTATCCATATTTACATGATTTAATTACAACAGTTTAATAACGCACGGACGCACGCACGCACACACGGACGCACGCACGCACGCACGTGTACGTGCACACGCACGCACACACTCATGCTCGCGCACACTCATGGGATTTGGGAGCTATGCAGGCACACCCCGACCCGCTGTACAACATACACTATAGCATGCGTCAGCATTACTTCAACCTTGAAGACGTACGGCTTCGTAGCCACGTGGGCTACAGCGGATTGGAAAGGAAAGCCATGCTGCACCACTTGACCTATAGTTTAATTGGACGGGACACCTGCAGGTGACACGTGGGGGTCACATGACTGTGACCACGTGGTGTTCCACGGCTGTATATAAGCTGCGGCGTCCAGCTCCAAAGCAACACATGGCCAGCTTGGCTCAGTCAGGGAAGCTCGCACCCTCCCACTGCTCTCTAGCTGCTGGCGGCTTGTCCGACCTGCTAGCTGACCATGTAGGGTGTAGCGGAGCTGGTCAGAATCTACGCAAGAATACGAACGCAGGACGATGATCACGCCTGCTTCCTGCCATCTGACGCAAGCGATACAGCAGTGCCGGAGCCAGCTCGGCTGCGTCAGGGAGTCGCACCCTCTCACTGCTCGCGCACGCACGCACGCACGCAGCAACGCCACGTGTACGTGCACATACATAAAGCAGTGCTTTACTATCAGACACTTAGTGGTCATTCGATATTGCTAATGTCAAGCAGCACGCTTTGCTTCTGCCAACCACAACACAATGAACAAAACCGTTGACGCTTGATCTATGACGTCCACGTGAAACATAGCCTTTAGGCCTGGCGCGATGCGTGTGGCATATGTTTGCTTACGTGCAATTAGACCGCTAAAAAATT
>NW_014578997.1:17022-22676 GCF_000485595.1 Priapulus caudatus
GGAACTGCGCGCAAGATTCGCGCTTAGCGGGCAGGATCAACACCTCTCAGGTGACGCTTCTCTGGTATCCGGTCTTTCTCTAGTTTATTCTGGTACTGGTTGCTTTCATCAACCTTTCCTTCTCTCCTCTTGCACTTCACCTTCCCACCTCTCGCTTCCCTTTTTACCATCCCATGCTGCCTTATCCGACCCCATTCTTCATCCATCCCTCCTCCCCTCATCCTCTGTGCCCCGGGGTCATTATTGCTCCACGGGTGCTTGATGATTCATATAATAAACTGCCGTACCCAGAAGCTAAACATAGGAGCTAATAGCCAAGTCTTCTAACTTTTATAGCAATGCGTGTTGGTCATAACACGTTTGATCATATTGCGTGTTATTATTTACAGTAGTAGGATTGATAGTTTAATGGTTGTAACATATAGTGTTAATCCATGATGCACCAGTCATGTGATTTTCCATGCGATGATGATGATGATTTAATTTCCATGTGCCATGATGCGCCAGTCTACCCTTCGTGCGCATATGATCGCCGTTTGGTGGGTAAACACTGTAAACGCCCATTATGTGTGTGTAGCTGCGCGAACAGAATCCCCGTGCACCCAGGTGAACAAGCATAGTTAGGATGGAGTTGGAATTCCGCTTGATAAAAGCTCGCAGCCGATGCTGCGCGGAAGCTGAACAATGGCGACTAGCACTCGCCCGCTAGGCAGCTTTCACGTTGTTCACCGGACCGCTTCTAAATCGTATAATCGTGAAGCGGCGACTACAGAATGATGTCGCTCGAGCATCAGTCGTGACAAAGGTCAAGTAGTACGTCATCACTCAGCTCGTCTGCTGTTTGAATCGGCTGGTGGTCAGTCTGTGCCAGCACAGCGCCAGATGCAATCGAGTACAGAGGCATGTTGCTCCACTCTCTGTGTCTTCTCGTCCATGTCTTCTTCTTTTGTTTTCTTGGTCTTGTCATCCTGGTTTTGTCGCACTACCTATATATCTGAGTAGACGTGCCTCGATCTTATCACCGCGTAGACGACCGTTCACACTGGATATTATCACCGAAGCAGTCGAGTACAAATATTTTGGCAGGGAAATGAAACTTGGAAGTCTATCAGGACCCTATAGCTGTCACGCTCGTTATCTACGGTGCGATTGTAGGTTCGTCTTCAATGGACCGGCAGCGCACGCGATCGAAGCGTCCGTCTGTTTTGCTTATTCCACACGGTCTCCCGACTGATCCGTCTTGATTTCCAAGATGTTTCCCGGTGATTACAAAATAGCATGGCGATGTTTTGATGAGTGGCAGAATTACGAGTGTGATTGCCGAGCCACAATGTCGTAGTCTCGCCTTGTGGCGTAGCGCATGGTCAGAATCTGTCAGGATAGCCAGCGTGTGTGATGTGTGAGAGCTGCTGTGTGCGGGCTGATTTAGTATTTATGGTTATACAATGCAAGTAATGAATCCGATGTACGCGCGCAGTGACCTACAGATTCATGTTTACTTTGCAGTCAGTCTTGCACGTCTACACGCACTCGCCTCACGCTAGCTCTTGTAGGCCTACTATGAGTGGGGGAACGGGGGGGGGGGCGTACATTCCCAATTTCCCAGCAAAAAAACACCCCATATCCCAATTCCCAGTAAAATAAAATCCCAATTCCCAGTTTCCAGGTAATTATGTAGACATGTTTCAGGAAATTCAGTAGTTTAGGTTTTCAAACTACATACATACTAATATTTACATACTGTTAGCCGCGTTCACACGTAGCAAGAAATCCGGTATTTAGCGTTCACACGAGGCAAAATACGAGGGCCAAAAAATACGGTATCTAAACATATCCGGTATTTCATGTAAATACGAGGCTTCCCAGACCCCGAATAATTTGCCGTGCTTGAGTAATACCGGATTTCTTGGACCGCGCATTTCCTCGTGTGAACGCTAAATACCGGATTTCTAACCATGAGAATCACTAGCTGTCTACATAGTCCTGTATAATGAAGGTAAATAAGGAATACTTTATCCAACCATGTAAACAGACTGTACCTGTAGATAGACAGACCCTGTAGACCTCTTAAATGCATACTCAATCTAAATCCTTTTCAGCTATATACTTGAAAACGAGAAACTTACGCCTCTAATTTCATAAAGAGTCACTTGAAACAACATTGCTAATGGCGGTCAAGAGCTAGTTCAAAAGATGTGGGAAATCGTCGCAATTGTATAGGAACAGCTCGAGTAATTTGTTGAGTGATTATATGCAAAGCTTTTATGGTTTGCATTTATTAGTAGAATAGTCAGTCACATGGGATGTATAATTCGAAAGCAATGTACGCATATATGTTCCTGCATCAGCCCCAGCCCAGGTTAAACCCACCGATATATCACTGCCAGATCCATCAGTTGCAGATACTATTGTCCATCTCTGAATCTCTGCCCTGGTCAGCATACATTTTAAGTCTGCAATACTGTATACAGCTAAATGCTTGTGGGTGAACCTCTAGATGAGTATTAGCATATTAATGCACAACGATCGACTGTGATATCTAGTTCTGGGAAGCCGTAGTTGATGATCGCACTCCATTGGGGCGTACCGGCATAAGTGCACATGCTGATATGCAAACAGATGTGTTCTCCTGAACAGAAAGTTGGTGCTGGATGCGTTGTTGACACTGGAATGCTGCTGCGACTGCGTCATCAATTAATCTCACTATGGGCAGCTATCAGAAATAATAATTACACCTAATACGTCTAATCATGACTCATAACAGGTCTGCTGACTGGCACTAGAGCATCAGATGCATGCTTTTCCCGTTGACTTTTCCGTGTACTATTATCCATCTGCTTCTCTAGTAGAATTTTTTATGGAGAAATTTTTTTGTCTAAATTTCTTATTCATCTAACCACGCTTAAATTATGTTGCACGGCAGTCAACATTGTATACCGCTTGTTACTTCTACTTAACTTCTAACTTTGTATGTAAAACTAAATCCCACTGCGCCTTATACTTATAGACAACTGTCTTAGTTATATTTTAAAACGGGTTGACAACTGCTATTCCGTGAATGTAGCCCGTGCTGAGGGAGCAACAGCCCGTCCATAGATAGTGGGGCAAAGTTAAATAAGTGATAAATGTAAATATGCTTTAAAAAATATATGCAATAAATAATAAAACAAAATGATTTTTTTCGCCTAATCCTATCGTAAATCTAATTTATTTATTAAAATATAAAAGTAGACCAGGCCAAATTATGGCCCTGTGACCGTTCAGTGACATACTGTGGGTGTATGAAGACTAAATCACTGCTATGTTGTGTTACTTCTACCTTTCAGTTAAATATATTACTTTACTGTTTTGCCACATTACCCCAGTTATATAGACTGTACATGATAATTTGTATACTAGTGTGTGTGTGTGCGAGCGTGCGTGCGTGTGTGTGCACGTGCGTGTGTGTTTGTTTATGATATTATTCACACTGATCATGCTTAGTACTTTGCGAGGGCCGACTCTGAATCAAAGTCCGTCGGAATGATATAAATGTGCATAATGATGAAGCAGTAGTAGGTCAAATGATGTAGCCAATGTTGACGGTTATAGTATCAACATTACAGTGTGCTAATGTGTAATTCGGGCCAATATTTATTTTGCAACAATTCCACGAAATATTGCAAAAAATAGATGATTTTGTTGTCTGTGGGACAATATATTATAGTCAATTCAACGTCTGTTTACTCGCACGCGGGCATTAGCGTAACATTTCTAGTTCTCTCTGTATGATACACAAAGAAGAACACAACAGTTTGCAATGCCCAGTCTGTTGTACCGTACTGCCGTCGTTAGTAGAAGCACTAGATGCCAAAAACATACTGCTAGATATTATACGTCATGATCACTCAAATCCAGCTACTGAATTTGGAACAGAATATGTCACAGACACCTTTCGGACCATCTGTTCTGACTGGCTACTGTAAATGTCTGTAATTGTATGGATGTGTCACTCATCTGTAGTAATTCTGTTCCTTGGTTTATTATATTCGTTTATATTTCACAAAAAGTTGGGATTGTGACTGTTTTAGCTGTTTCTAAAATTGATACGCATTTCAGTAATATAGGTGTCTTAATATTATAGACGCCCAGGGTGCGGGGTGACCGTGACTATACCCAGATATCTTTGAATCCTTGAACTGCATATCATGCAGCCGTTGGGCCAACATTGGCAATTAATTGGCACGGTCACGGTTGACAATATGACGTTAGCCGAATTATGTTAATAAATGTTGGCGTATGGTTGGCATAATTAACTAGTTGACAAGTTTTTTTTGTCGGAATGACGTTACGCCAGCATCGGCTTACGGTTGGCATGATGATACCAGTATGTAACCTATATTACATAGGATGTGTGGCATTGTGTGCAAAAATCACGTTTTTCTCTATCAACTTTCCTATTTATCAATCTTTGTATTTTGAAATCGGTTACGCGGCAGGGTAAATCTCTCTCTCCAGGCTCTGTCCAGCATACAGATTTACGAGGCTTTGTCATTCTGGACACAGATTTATCATGTATGAGGTACCGATGCAGTTAAAGACGGCAGAGGGAGGAATGGAAGAGGCATGCAGTATTAGTTAACGTCATGTATGGAGTAACGATGCAGAATTTATATCTGCATTCTGTTATGTATCTTTTATACAAGATGTTGGGATCATATTAGCATTCCTTATTGTATCCCCCGCGACGAAGTCGGCGGGGATACTATGGTTTCATGTCTGTCCAGCCGCCGCCGCCGCAGACAATTTCCCTTCCGCTCTATACCCCTAATTGACCTAGCGTGACCAAACATAGTCTACATACACATCTTGGGGAGAAGGTGTGTCGCGTACCAAAACCAGATCACTGCGACCTTTATTTGACCTTGACATTGACCTTGATCATATTTCCCTTCCGCTCTATAACTCGGCCCCTAATTGACCTAGCGTGACCAAACATAGTCTACATACACATCTTGGGGAGAAGGTGTGTCGCGTACCAAAACCAGGTCACTGCGACCTTTATTTGACCTTGACATTAACCTTGATCATATTTCCCTTCCGCTCTATAACTCGGCCCCTAATTTACCTAGTGCTACCAAACTTGGTATACTTACACATCGTGGGGAGAATTTGTGTCGCGTACCAAAACCACGTCACTGCGGCTTTTATTTGACCTTGACCTTGATCATATTTTCCTTCCGCTCTATAACTCGGCCCCTAATTGACCTAGCGCGACCAAACTTGGTATACTTACACATCTTGGGGAGATGGTGTCGTGTACCGAAACCAGGTCAATGCAACCTTTATTTGACATTGACCTTGACCTTGACCATCATATTTCCTTTCCACTCTATAACTCGGCCCCTAATTGACCTAGCGCGACCAAACTTCGTATACTTACACATCTTGGGGAGAAGGTGTGTCGCGTACCAAAACCCCTAAGGCAACCAATTTTAACATACTTGCACATCTCAGGCAGATGAGTTGTGTAACAAACCTACGTCCTTACAGAGATATTTCATTTATACTAGATCACAGGGGATACATGTAGTTGGCGACAACTGCCCTTTCTAGACTAGTGGTGCCCCCGGACGGCCCGTCCTTTCACCGCAGGTGTCATTTAAAATTTGTAG
>NW_014578997.1:26121-31907 GCF_000485595.1 Priapulus caudatus
CGCATTGCATTGTTTATTTCGCATTGTTTGCTTGATTGTTTAAATCAGCTCGCAGCTCGCAAATACCGTATTTCTGGAGCCGCGAATCAGCGTGTGAACGCTCGGCCGCGTATTTGTCTCAGATTCGGTATTTCGCAAATACCGTATTTCTGGAGCCGCGAATCAGCGTGTGAACGCTCGGCCGCGTATTTGTCTCAGATACGGTATTTCGCAAATCCGGTATTTTAGAAATACGAGGTCATGTGAACGAGGCTATTATTTATCTGGGCATAATTAATAAAAAAAAAATTAAAATTAAATTTTTTAATAAATATTAGCGCAGAAATTGAAATCCCGACGAATTGACACAATTTTCCCAGATCCCAGACAATTTTAGAGGGTCTTTCCCACGTCCCGATGGACTTCTGTTCCCGAATCACGGAAAATTTATCTGACATTTCCCAGTTCCCAGGTAATTAAAAAGGCCAATCCCGCGTCCCGAAAATACCCGTTCCCCCCCCCTCTACTATACTCCGCGTTGCAATTGCCACAGGCCCGTGGTAGTTGCACTGCAGTAAAGGCCCCCGCATACGATCCCGGCACACGATGCGCATTCGGCGCGCGCCAACGGCTGACGTCATTACGCCGTTTACAACGCCATTTGCGCACGTAATAGCTAGTAATACGCATATATACGCTAGTAAACCAGCCAGCACACGGTGCGCATTCTGAACCAGAAAAATCAAACACGATAGATAAGTTGCGCGCGCAGCGCCGTTGGCGCGCGCCGAATGCGCACCGTGTGCATGCCCGTAGTAGTGGCAACGATAGCTATAGTCACTTATGCTAGCCACACGCATGCACTACACACGTGGATGGGTAATTGTGGATGATGTAACATCGTAATATCGCACGCATGCAGTTTATGAGTTAGAACCTTTTACTTGCTACGGATTGATAGCAGCAGAAAAGTATTGTCACGTATGGATACAATTCACAAAGCTACATTCATCAAAACACTTTTGCAAATGTGTGCATTGAAGTACCTAGCTGCCACGCAGAGTATTCAAACGTGTATATGCAGCTGATATTTATATTGTCATCTGGCATAAAGCATCAATTAGGCAAGCATGGTAAATTATCATGATTACAATGGAACAGTTTTTCTTTGAAACTGTAAAAACTGAATAAACCGATTGCTTCCATTAACCTCGGTTCCTGGGAAATCCATACTGACAGTAAAGGTGAAAAGATGTGACAACTTACGGCTTTGTTAAGATTGAACGAGCTGGGGAAATTTCTTAAAGAGATGTCTCTTTTTCCTATGATTCGTTATGATCCTGCATGAACCTAACCAACCTTGTGCAAGCAATCAACCCAGTTTGATGCAGTTCTTACACAGCTGAAAATAAATGTCTTAATTCTTAGTCAGAAGGGGCTTCCAGCTATGCCTATGCTACGATACATTATCTCATTATACCCTCTTGTTTTTAAACGGTGCACGCAACCCTTGCATGTGTTGCTATTTTCAACATGCCTTAATTGGTGTTTAATGGTAGCATGAAGAGGTCGCTGCAGGTCACTTCTTGTAATTAGCTTGCAGGCTAATTGATTGACAAAATTTGAGTCCCAAGTTCTTGCTGGGCAATGCTTGAGTGGATAATGTTATTTTAAAAAGCTTTCACAATGGAAAATTTATACGAAGGGGTTCAGGAAGTTTTCCCAAGTAATACAACAAAAATAAAGAGCATTGGGGAAATGGGCCATTAATTTGCAATTTAAATAGCAAATGCATATGTGCGCATACTTCTGCCGACTAATGCATGGTTAATGTAAAATTAAGTGCCAGATTAATATTAACATGATTTCATTCGTGATCATGATGTTTTGACATTATCCTGAAAGCTTTGGTGCAATTATGGTATGCGATCATTCAACTGCGGAAAGAATCGTACAGTAGAAGTTCGGTTTTAAGTGCACATATTTGTTAAATAGTCTGAGAGTAATTATTATATATGTGATCGTTTTATCGATGATGTATATAGATATATAAACAGCAGATGCATTAGCACTAATTTTAATTGAGGGAATGACCATGTTATCACATTTATAAAAATAATGTCCACATTTGACATTGTAGTGAATTGTTTAGTAGTAGGTCTCAGGGGAGAGATAGTGATTCGCTAGATGGCGCATTATTAGTGTGTTATGGATATAGAAATCAGTTAACCCTAACCCTAACCCTAACCCTAACCCTAATTCTAAAATAAAACAAAATTAGCCAAAAATAATAAAAACAAGTAAGAGACAAAATTAGCCAATCAGAGCCGTCCCCTAGCGAATCACTATCTCTCCCTTGTGCAAAATTTATTGTTTAGTCACCCTGATATGTGTCAAAGGTTTATTTGCAAAGGTCAACACGAAATTAAATTGCCATTAATTATATGTGTCAGCTATAGACTATATGTGGTTTTTATATACTTAACTTAATGATAGCATGGCTCTTAATCTCCCAGGTTTGTGAGATCATCCGCAGTGAGTATCCAGATGTAACCATGACGCTGTCACACCTGGTTGGCCAGCTTGGCCTTCTAGAGCGTGAAAATGCCGCCATTTTGAACGAGAGCTTGAAGCCGCTCTGCAGACGTACACTGGAGGCCTTCCGTGGTGCGCTGGACAAACTACAACTGCATTGCCCATTTTTCCTGACTCAAAATGATGGAACACTCATCAGGTGGTTTTTAGTTGTTTTTCGTGTGCATAAATTGACTCGCACAATTCTCTAGTATTGGGCGGTGTTCCGTACATATGACTGCATTATGCAAAAGTAGTTCACATTATTGCAGTGATGATCGTGATAGAATTTGGCTTATAAAACTGATTTCATAGTAAAATAAAATACCACCTAATATAATCATAGTACTACTACTAGTAAAGCCATGGACAAGCATAAAAATGGTTTATCATAGGAAAGGTGCTAATTGTATATTTGTGAATATTGTTAGTGGGGCCTAACATTGAGTACTTTCAGTGCATGACTGAGTCTAGACCAGTGGTATCAGTAAAACTAATTTCTTGGAGGGTGGACAGAAGGCATTTGGCTGCTTGTCATTTTTCAAGCAGGGCTATAATTACCTTGTGCCTTGTACCTTGTGCCTTAAATTTACCTTGTACCTTGTGCCTTAAATTTACCTTGTGCCTTGATGCTCGAATAGAATCTTTTACACTGCTCCCTTTTTCATCCGCAGTTCAGAGAAGACGCTCGAGTATCCAGTTCATACGTTCGCGTCTGGTTCCACCAACAGCATGCGTGGTGCAGCTTATCTATCCGGTACAGTTCAGAGACACAGAGATAACATATGCACCTCACGTAGTGCTAACCACAACACCTACCTGCACCTGTGTCGTCCAATGCTGATGCAGTACTGAGACATGGATACAACAATCAACATGCCTAACCTGCTCACCATGTTCATACTCATAGGGCTTCATAGTTTTCCAGCACCCCTAAACTAGCACTGTTGCATAGAGGCAACATCTCACCTCGTGATTAATGTACCACCTGTGTTTCTATTAATACCTTCCAGAATTCCTATGTTCCAGACCAAGACTGGGAACATTGATGACTGCATATATCCTGTTGAATGTCTCCCAGCATACTTGCTCCGCTATATATACATGAATAGCTAGTTCAGTTTCTGTTCAAAAGGCCACATTTCCCTCCTGAAAATTTAAAAGGTAATAGCGCATGAAAATGTTTTTCTAACTCGATGGTTTGCTCTGTAACTGCAGCTGCCATCTTATAGATTATTTTGCAGCTCATATTTTGCTTCATGAACCTACAACATCAAATATATTTCTGTACATTTACACATTGTGTAGTTCTGCCATCTGGTGGAAGAAATAAGAGAGGATATAATAAGGATAGAATATATTGTACTTGTCTCAACAATGTCAGTCGCCTTTAACAGATATCCTTTGCCTCTTGCCATTCTGTGGACTCTAGGGTAGACTGCAACCCTATTATGAAATACATAGTGGCTGATAAATGAGACGTGTTTTTGTAGGTGTGAACGATGCTATAGTTTGTGACGTAGGCGGGACAAGTACAGATGTCGGTGCTCTAGTTGGAGGCTTTCCCAGAGAGGCCTCTACTCACGTCAAGGTAATTTATAATCATTTTCATCAAATCTACATCATAAATGTGATATATGAGTATTACTCAGTAGTATATAGTACTACTTACTATTGCTATAATTTTTACTAATTAATCGAAATAATGTGTATAATGAAGAAGTTTCTTTGCATGTGATTTAATAATTTTGGGAAATGCATTACCTGTTTTGGGTTAGTACCTGTGTGCATTTTCTCCAAAGATAGGCGAGGTCAGAACTAATTTCCGAATGCCAGATGTAACCAGTATCGGCCTGGGAGGAGGATCACTGGTCACATCCCATAACGTAAGTCTAGGTATTCCTCGCGCACATGCACACAGCCACACACGCATGAACACATACACATACGTGCCTTATCTGTAGAAATTTTATATTCTAATTGAACCAGCAAAACACGTGTCAATCGTTTACCCTGTCTTAATAACATTTTATCCTCATGACTTCAAATTAATAACAGCAAAGTGTGATATGGGGGAATCTGTGCTATCCACACTACATACACAGGTCGCAATGAAACTGGTATATTTGGTGTAGTCATTATGTATGTGCTGATTAATAGGTTTTACAACATCCCTGCAGGTTGGCCCGCTGAGTGTTGGCTATCAGCTGTCCACTGAGGGTCAGGTGTTCGGTGGAGCGACCCTCACTGCGACGGACATTGCCGTGGCTGCGGGCATGTGCAGCATAGGTGACGCGTCACTGGTGAAAGCTGATGCACAGCTGGTAGCAGTGACAATGAATAGAATCCACGACATGGTGGAGACTATAATTGATAAAATGAAGGTAGCGTATCGTTGGAAATGTTTTTTATTTGTTTTTGTTTTCTACATACGGACATGTTTTGGGCACAGTACCACCTAGTACAAACTTAAATACTTAAAACCTTAAACCCTAAAATACCATTGTCAGTGGCTGTGTATTTGTATTAATGAAAATTTGGACTATCATCTCTATGGGGAAGTAAATGACCACAGCTGTAGACGAAGAGCACAACTGTAGCATATTACTGCCTTATTCGTTGAAATGTTCTCTTGTAGGTCAGTGCATCTGCAGTGCCTGTTGTACTGGTTGGAGGTGGAAGCATTCTTGTTGACCCGAACAGAAGTATCAATGGTGTGTCATCGTTAGTAAGGCCTAAACATTATGATGTAAGTTTTTTTATTGCACTGATTTCTCATTTACTCTGCTTATACACTTAATTATATGCAATTTTCCAATGCTATAATTATCTAATATATATTTGAGTTCGTATGTATCTATGTATGTATCTATGTATGTATCTATGTATGTATCTTCCCTATAGGCGGTCAAACCGCCCAAGCGATCTGGATGCAATTTTCACAGGGCCATCTCTTATACCCCGGGCGTGTTCGTAGCTGAAAAAAACCTGTCAAACCGTCAAACTCACCGAAAAATCCGTGAAAAACCCCTCAATTCGTGAATCTTCACACAATGTCAGCACAGCCTATGACTATTGATTTTCTTGCCCTCACCTCATGATCTCATCAGCTGCTGGTATTGTGAAACCGAAACCGAAATCGAAACTAAAACAGAGCATAACCACGACCAGTTCAGAGGTACTACTCACTCTCAGTTCAGAGTTTCGGTTCAGATGCTACGATCTGAGAATGC
>NW_014578997.1:31932-44918 GCF_000485595.1 Priapulus caudatus
ACTTGCACCATTGCAAAGCATATGCATATAGATTCCTGATCAGAATGACAAAAATTCTTGATGTATTGAGAATGGGCGGATGTTGCACGCCAAGCATTCACTAGACATATGCCGTAGACACAGACCCACTCGCTGGCCTGTGCTCTATCTATACGTATACTTATCGAATTTCTCTTTACTTCGGCGTACAGGATCCTCACATGGATAGTCCTGTACGTGGGGGCTTGAGACAGTTGGATACGCCACGAATCTCTACATATGTTGCACCAGGGAATAACACGAAAAACATTAGTTTATCATAGGCAGTATTTGAAACGAAAGTCCAACCCATTCGTACATGACTGTTATATAACAATAGCTTTTTGTCATTTAATCCATGTTAGCGTGCTGAGAGGGTCTGTGTCCCCGCCCCCCCCGGGATACTGCGGCGACGTACCACTAGCGGTACGGTGGGGGATATACCGGAACGGTACCCTGCGTACTATCTAATGATGCCGGACTGTTACTCGGCCTACTCCAACTGGAGCTAGGAGTCGCGACGCCTAACTCCCTCACCCGAGCGCGAACCTAACCCTAATCCTAACCCCTAACCATGATAGACAACAACACTGAGGGTCACCAGGGTGAGACCGGAGGTGGCGTGGTCCGGGCACTGGAGCGGAAAGGCCACGGAGGGGGGAGAAGCGGGTGACGACAAGAGGGGAGGACGGAGGGCACGAGAGGGTTAGCGCAGTAGAGCGGAGACGAGGGGCAGAGCCGAAACAGAGCTATACGCTGACGGGGAGGACGGAGCAATAGAGACCAGTTAGGCCAGTATTCGTGGAGTTGTTGACAAGCCGAGAAGTGCCGCAGGGGCAATAAGGTGTCGGTAGATAAAGAGGGGAGGAGAACGCCTGGGTGTGTTGCTGTCATATAACTGGCATAGGGCGTTAGACAGGTGTTCCGCCACGATGCTAGTGGTATAATCTGATTAGGACCGATTCTAATTTTGAATGACTGGAGGTGTGAAATGTGAATTGTCGAGTATTGGTATACTACGAATAGCTTCCTGACTGGAGTGGACCCGGGATAGCTCCCGAGGATTATTAGGTAGGTTAGTGTGTTAGTAGACGCACGATTTTACCCAGCGGCGTGAGGTAGACCCGCGAGCTAGTAAATTGATCTAAGTGTATAAGTGTTGAGTGTCCGGACTGGTATGTGTTATGTAGTGCGAATGTATTATGTGTATGTTATGTAATGTAGGTATGTATCTTCCCTATTAGGCGCCAAAACGGCCCAAGCGATCTGGATGCGAATTTTCACAGGGCATCTCTTATACCCGGGAGGTTCTTAGACGAAAGAAAGACCTGATCAAACGTCAACTCACCGAAAAATCCGTAAAAAAACCGTCAAGTTTCGTACAGCTGGTACGTGATGCGTACACAGAAAAAGTCGGTGACTATTTCTTGCATCGCTCATCAGCCTGTTGCTTTTGTTGAAACCGAACAGTACTAAAAGCAGAGCCAGCCGGACAGCTCGCAGCAAATCTAAGTTGGGTTGTGCTGTCACATAAATGTCATACGTAACAGTTTTTTCCCCATGCTAAATTGTAAATATTCATATTCTGTGCAATGTTATTGTCGATTTTTACCCAATGTTCCTATTGTCCGATTATGAATAGTATGAATTAGTAGCACGATTTTACCCAGCGCAGCGGGTACCCGCAGCTAGTAAGTGTCTAAAATATTAAACAATGTATCATTCAGGTATGATTTTAATCATTGATAGAGTAGGTTGGTTAAGCCATGTTTTTAAACAATTCTTTGTACTTGAGAATCATTTATGCAGTATCCAGTAAACTATTATAACATCTCTATCATCATATAGCTTGTAGCTTACCACATGACACTGGTAATAAATCAAATTTTAAGGTGTGAGTTTGATGAACCCGAGAAATATGAATGATTTTTGTTTGCACTGATGTTGGTCAGGTTGCGAATGCCGTGGGTGCAGCGCTTAGCCAGGTGAGTGGTGCAGTGGACACTGTAGCCAACTTGGCTTTAGTATCTCGACAAGCTGCCATCGAGGAAGCCAAGCAACGAGCAATAAAGCTCACGGTGGATGCAGGAGCGCTGCCAACCAGCATTCGTGTGAGTGTAGTCAGTTTCATTTACTGCTATTCACTTGCAGATAGTTGGACATAGAGACAGGCAGGAAGGCAGGCCAACTGACTGACAAACAGACATGCAGGTAGCCATGCAAGCTAAATGACTGACCAACAGGCAGTCAGTCAGACTGACTAACAGACAGACAGACATACAGGCAGGCAGACAGACAGACAGACAGACAAACAGACATACAGGCAGGCAGGCAGGCATGCAGACAGACAGAGAGACAGACAGACACAGACGGATGGACAGACACACACACACACACACACAGATAGGCACGCATGCACGCACGCACGCACGCAGGCACGCACGCAGGCAGGCACGCAGGTAGGCAGGCAGGCAGGCTGGCAAGCAGGCAAGCAAGCAGGCACGCATGCAGGCATGCAGGCAGGCAGGCAGGCACGCAGGTAGGCAGGCAGGCAGGCAGGCAGGCAGGCAGGCAGGCTGGCTGCATGGCTGACTGGCAAGTAGGCATGCATGCAGGCAGGCAGGCAGGCAGGCAGGCAATCAGCCCAAATTAAAAGGCTCATTGATTCCGTTTGTTGCATTGTAGGTGACGTAGGTTTGCTTTAGCAGAATTCACATTATAGACAATTTAACATTCAGATACACAGCCTAACATACACATGGTGTATTATACCAGTTTATATGTGATCTTATTACATTGGTTGCAGATTGTTGATATTGGTGATGTGCCGCTAACCTATCTCCCAGGCAATGCGACAAGAATCAAGGTTAAAGCAGTAGGTGATCTTGATCGGCAGCACATACTTGGAATGAATCCTACAGTAATTTGTGAGGAACATGGAAATGCAGTTGCCCAGTTACTGACTGTAGAGAAGACACATACATCACTAATGCCTGCCACTGAAACAGTGCTTGACAATTTAGCAGCAAGTAAGACAGAAGACTTCAGCACGGTGGACGGTATGTATAGGTGTTTCTTCAGTAATTTAAAATGGTTTAGTCATGTTGTGAACTAATTTATATGGTACTAGCGGGATACCCGGCGTTGCCCGGGGAAATTAGTAGCGTTACTCAGTTGGTGACCGCTTGATTGAAAGGAAAATACCCCAATAATCTAACTATCTATTTATCCATACATCCATCCATGCATCCATCCATCCATTCCATACCATCCCATTGCATCCCATCCCATCCAATCCCATCGCATCCCATGACATCCCATCCCATCCCATCCCATCCCATGACATCCCATCCCATCCCATCCCATCCCATCCCATGCCATCCCATCCCATCCCATCCCAAACAGTAAGAAATAATAAGAAATCAAAAGATAAAAAATAAATTTAATAAATTAATAAATTAAAAATAATACATACTAAAGAGGTAGGTAAAGGGAAAAAAGGAAAAAAGGGGAAAATAAATTCCCCAGCTGGAACTCAAACCCAGATTCCAAGTGTACGTAGCAGACGGAGGTTCTAGTGATGCGCCATTACGGTTATACACCATGGATTCAGACATACGTGATGTTGTGTGTACGTACGTGACCGCCATCTATTGATCAATAGAATTTTTTATGAATTTTGAACTTTTGAACTTTTTAACTTCCCAGACGTGCTGATTCTGAAAATATCTTTAGTTTTCCTCTAGGCTGCGGAGTTCTCTAGTTATGCGAGTACGGACTAATTCGGCTGAACAACCATATATATATAGATGTACATGTGTAGGGCTGTATATATAGTTGACCATGCCACAATGGCAAATGGAACGTTCTCGAGAAGTTATGCTAGATGGAGTCAATATACATCAGTTCATGGTGATATCATTTCTTAACTGAAGTTTTATCTTGGAAAGCGTCTGTAAATTAGACCTTCACGTTAGCATGATTTCTACTCAACTAAGACATGCCTAGAACAGTGACGTATGCCTTATTTCAGACATGGGAGCTGAATCTGTAAAGTGGAAGCCACACATAGTTAATAACGAGTGGTTGCTCAATGAGCGCGATGTCGACTGCATTGCTATAGGAGCTGGTATTCTTGGATCAGGAGGTGGAGGCAATCCCTATATTGGCAAGCAGAGAGCTCTTCAGCAACTCAAACTGGGACGTAAGCTGCGAGTGATAGCACCAGAAAGGTTTGTAGTACTGTACACTCTGATCTAAGGCAATGTGCTTATGGTTCGAAATGATAGGAACCTAAATCAGTATTACTTGGTCCTGTCAGTGAAACTTCTTCTACAACACCAAAAGTGTTTAGCAAACTACTACTCTGGATTCTCTACAAAGGCTTTTGGCTTCAGCATGCACAGATATGTGCCACACATGTGCATAATTATTGCCTACAATCCCTTGCTTATGCTACGTAATTGGCTAGCAGAAGTGGGCCAATTCGCATTAAGTTTGAGTTATAGGAGATATATTTTATTGATAAAATATTTAGGAGGTTATAGCTTATCTTTTAAGGGAGGTTTAGACACGTTGGCCCTAATTTCTTTAAATTAACTATATATAGCCTTATGTATCAGCATCATATATGTCACGAGGAAGCAAATGAATAAAGTTATGTAATGATTTTCCATGTGATAGTAATAGTGATAGTGGCAATGCTAGTGGTAATATTGTTTTGTATATGTTTTTAAATTTCACTTATAGGACATCATCTTCATTATTGTTAATGCTGGCTTGCTTACCAACTTCCTTGTTTGCTAGCTTGTATGTTTGATTTACTCGTGTCTGCTTCTTGTTTGGTTTTCAGCTTTCATTCGGGTTATGCATCAGTGTTATGGATGCTTGGTGCACCAGTCGTATTTATTGAAAAGTTGCCGAGCAACACTGAGTGTCTGTCTGCCCATCAGACACTGGTACAGGTGTTGACTAGTGACCAATACCATAAAGGCTCCCTCAATACAGGTACTTCTGTGCTGTCACATCGTCACCAACCACTGTGACGCAGATGATCATCGTTGCCAAGCTGATCAGGCTGCGATATGGCAGGACGTTGAAAACTAGCTATTTACTACTTCCAGTTTTTGACATTTTTCTTTCAGCATGTCAACGGGTGTAGTTGTTTCTTGTGTAATGATGGGAGCACCAGTGATCATTAGAGAAAAGCTACCCAGCAATGAAAGTGCCAACGCATTTGAGACACTGCGGGAGCTTGTCTCTAGTGTCAAATGCAAACCGGAACATTACTTAGACATGGGTAATGCAGTCAATGAAAGTCTATTAAAGTCTATTAAGTCGAAAATAGATAAATATTCGGCTTGTTATATGTGTATTTGCTGTAACTTGTACTTTCACTCTCTGATGACAAGTGTACAAACAGTTCTGTAAACTAAATCCTATTACAATTGTTTAAAATATAATAATTATGTTAGTGCTCCATTGACCTGGTTTTGACAAAAAGGGAATCTAGTGCTTTCGAAATATGTGAAGAAAATATAGAATAGAGTAGACGGATATGAGCCAGTTAAATTTATTGTATCTGATGTAGTTCAGTCAACATGTGATGTAATATCAGTGAGCCTGACAAAATATCGGCCTAAAATGTCATAAGAAAATCAATATCAACTTGTGTTTATATACTAAACATTTGCAAGATATGAGTTAAATCTAGGTAATCCTTCAGATAACTTACCACCCACATAATGCTAATTGGTCGAAAATAAGGTTATCATTAATAGTGAAGACTGATATATAGTACAGGGTGCGAAATTAACGGGAGTACGGAGTCAAATACTCCCTGATTTACTGTCGGATTCCTGATTTGACATATGCAGGAGTCCGTGTGACTCCATGAAAATTCGGCCATATGTACTAGCTAGTTCGTTCCGGAGCATGGCCTCGCGGAATTGCCGTATTTTTTCAGCTAATGTCCAAAGAAAATTTGGCAGACGTGCAACCGCATGAATCTTAAAAATAAGCACATGTGTTATTGTTAATATCTTTAGTTTTGAACTTCAGACTGCGGACTCCCTTATTTTGCTACGGACTCCCTCTTTTTGAGGGTAGAGAGTTCGTTGGACTCCCGTGTTCAAAAGTTAATTTCTACCCCTGTAGTATGAGACTGTGATCATATTAGAAGTATATGAATAGAGAATCTCTATATCATCTATATGAGATCTTGTCATTTTCCCTATCATCTCTGTTATCTCTATTCATGCACTCATGATCATACTCGATGTCATCTAGCTTCCAGCACGGGAAAACTCATAATTGTTTCTTTATCTAGACCTCGAAGTGAAGATAGGCAACGGTGTGAAATACATACAGAATTTCCCAAAAGATTTTCACAATTGTGAAGAAGGAGAAGGTGCAGTGAAGGTCACAGCTGTAATGGCTGCAGAGATGGGAGGAGTAAACTCGTTTGAGCCAGTCATCGTAGGTGCTATTATGGATCTACCTATTCTAGATGCCGATGGGATGGGGAGAGCGTTTCCTGAAATTCAGGTGAGCTCTTCAATTTTACTTATATAGTCTATCCAACTCAGACCTTTACTTGTGACACTATTTTGTGTTAACATGTATTCAAGGTTGAATTGTTATGCATGAGGAACATTTATAACATGTGTGTATGTAGGTTGACTGAAAGCCTACCCACCCCATCTATTCTCTAGGTGTTTATATCATTAAAGACACTCGCCTAAAAACGAATATGGGGGTCTATCCGAAAACCTAAATATGTCGCACTGTTAACATCTCTTAGAAATTAACTATGATTTATGACGTCTGATTTATTCTTGTAGATGTTCACCCCTTTCATGTACCGTGACGAATATGCTCCTTCATGCCTGTCGGACGAGCGAGGCATCAGAGAGGTGGTCATTCAGGCAGACTCGCCAAAACACCTGGAGAACCATTTCCGTGCTCTCTGCGTGACACATGGGTAGGTGGACGTGTATGGCCACACATAAAAGAGAAGCTGTTCGCGAAGAATCTGATTTCTACATGGGGCCCACAAGCAAGGTCCCAGAAGATGGTATAAAGTGAAGTCATGCTTTCCTAAATCATCAAAATGTACATTCTACATTCTATCACCTTTATTGGCATCTTTCGCATCAGGCAGGGGACCCTTACCCCATGCCCCATTACACGGAGCCCATTTACGAGCACAACGTTCACTAGTCGAAACTGATGTCTGTTCGATATAGCTGCATGTCCGGATGTGCCATGGCACCTCTCTCAGCCGACGAAGTTGAAAACTTAACAGTGAAGTACAGCTTGAGTCGCGTATGGCGTCTGGGCAGAGCAGTGGTGCAGGCACAAGCTACAAAACGCAGCCCTGTGGATGCCATCATGGAGCACGAGCATGCTGTGCTCCTACTCACTGGAAAGGTAAATGCCCCACAACAAAATTCTCACTCTTCAAAGCACTAGTCTCTGTCCTAACATCCTCAAAGCTTCCTGTCAGCCACTATGAGGCTTTCGCATTTACAGTCAAGCCGCTGTAGTGGTCACTTCTATATAATGCACATCTGTCTATAAACAACACATTTGGCAACTCCTGCAAATGACAACTGTACAGCGGCATCACCTCTACAGAGTAAATTTCTGTCTATAGCTGATGCTTCTGGCGTTTCACTTGAGTGACACAGATTTGACTGTATGACGTGTTCTGTGGCAGATCGTCGATGTGCAGAGACGCATCACCGGGGGCTTCACTCGTGGGCGGGTCTCTGTAGAAGGCCTCAAGGACAAGGAGTATGCCGGCACCAGGCTGCATCTCGACTTCCAGAACGAATACCTCATTGCTTACGTGGAGGCTGAAGATGGAGTTTTGCAGGTGAGTAAATGTAGGGGATACCCTAGCACCTCTCATCTCAGCCCAGCTAGCTCATTTCCAAACCTAAACCAAACCTTGGCTATGTAACGCAGGTTGCCATATTGGAAGTACGTTGATTAGTCATGCCTGGACCAAATAATCATGTGAGAAATGACAGCAAAAGACCAGAAAAATCGTAAATTAAAATCAGTGCAATCTGATTTGCAGTAATTCTGTAATAAAGGCTCTGTCAATGACCAAATTAGGACATTTATGTTATAGTTCCATGCAGGACCATAGCAGGGGGAAGTCTCCCCCCTCAGGTCACTATCACATGGCCAATAGCCAACTACGAACTGCCCACGGTCAACTGTCCAGAACACTAATTGCGTTTGGCTGGCTTCCCTCCGCCAGGCAACATGCATATTCATCAGATCCGGGACAATGACAATTAAATAATTGACAAATGAATTATATTTTTTAATGACAAATAATTATTTATTGTTATTATTATAATAATCATTATTATTTGTCATTATTAACCCTCCGAGGGCAACATATTCATCAGCTTCATCTTTACCTGCACAGGTGAGGACGTGTGTGCCCAACCTCATCATGATGGTTGACACTGACAGCGGCGAGCCGGTGAACACCGACGAGATATGCTACGGCCTGCGCGTGTCCGTGCTGTCGGCGGCGTCCGCTCCGATCATACGCACGCCGCGAGCTCTCGAATTCGTCGGACCAAAGGCATTCGGCTACGAGGACGTGGAGTATGTGGAAATCTCAGACTACGTGGAGTACGGCTCTGTGCTGCAAGAGTATGCTTGAGTAGAATCGCATCAGCAGTGCGGCACGTCCTTGACTGAAGTAGCAGGATGATAGAATGATGTAGTGTGACATGAATGTATATCGTGGGTGGTTGTGGGGTGGTGGTCTTGTGTCACAAATATTGACTAAAACAGATGATCCAGTAATGATAAATACAGTCGACCTAACGCATATTGTTCTTGCACTGACCCAAAGGGAATGTATT
This sequence comes from Priapulus caudatus, assembly GCF_000485595.1. Taxonomy (NCBI): domain Eukaryota; kingdom Metazoa; phylum Priapulida; class Priapulimorpha; order Priapulimorphida; family Priapulidae; genus Priapulus; species Priapulus caudatus. Next base: position 40,845 of record NW_014578997.1, read on the forward strand.
AAATGCGTGATTTTTGCGTATGGTATATTATATGCATGCTAAACAATATAATACATGTATGTCATAAGTATGTAGAATTTGGTCATTACCTAATGAAAATTGGATGGCTTGTAATGTTTCCGGTGTCAAAAATCCAAATATGTGGCAGTTTATGATGATGGAATGAGAGGGTCAGGAAGTCATTTTAATTAAATTTAATATAATTTTCTAATTCAAAAATCTGATAATTAGTATAACTTGTAATATATTAATAATAATAAAATAAAATAATAATATCAATTTTAGTAATATATTATTATATAGTTTTTCAATTCATCCTGCTAATTTGCACACCACTGTCTTTATTAAGTAGTAATATCTGAAGTGGTCAGAGGGTGCATATTGGATTGCACTCCCACGCATTGTACAGTGCGTGTGCGCGTGCGCGTGTGTGTGCGTATGTGTGAACAATCTAAACACTATCCAGCCACACGGACTCAATCTATGGGTAGAGATTCCGGAATGGATAGAAGACAGTAATCACTCTCCCACCAGCATGGTATACACGCACGGCTAATTCTCAGCCGACACTAGGGTAGCGGGTGGCTCGGTTTACCTTTTTATAAGGATAGATTCGTAATAGAGAAACAAACAATAAGCAATATTCTGACAAAAACAATTCGAACGATTCTATGATTTTGTGTAGTCAAAGCTTCTTGATATACAACATTGTTATGAAATTGCGCCCAGTTATTATGAATATGCCTCTCTGGCTTTGCAAGACTTGTCTCGCCATTTAAATAAACAGTTGGCGACATCTGTCACGTGCCTCTCTTATCATTGGCATTCGCTTTACATCAAAATAATACATGAAAACTAAACTAGCTAAATTAAATACATAGGTCAATAAACTAAACCAGTCAATATAGCACGGTATCCGTTCAGGGTCACTTTCGTCGTAAAATAATGAGCAGAATTTAAAAAGTAAATATTTCTCCAAACGTATGGATATCACCTCATTTTAACCAAATTAGTTGTATTGGTCAATCTGGCAGAGTTCTGCACCAGTGAAGTCACCTGTATTAAAGTCAATTATATTGACATCAAAAAGATGAATAACACCTGATTTTAAAGGACCCGGGCTCGTCATTTGCGGTTAACTAAATTATGTAAGTTATGATTTTTGACCGCACGATGGAGCCACTGTGCAGTTTTCAAATACACCGCTGTCAGACGCTGTGGTCAGACCCCAGAAATAGAATAGAAGACTTCTATTCTAGACTTCTATTCTATTTCTGTGGGTCAGACGCTGTGGTCAGAAGAAACCATGGCATAGGCCTAGGCAATAAGGCATGGATGAGGAAACATCAATTTTGGCATGCTATTGCCCAAACATTTGTAACCGTGCAAAGGGAACGCGGGCTATAGTTATTAGTTAATACTAGAGGCTAGAGCTATGCACAAACAAGAAGACCTCTTCTGCAAGTTTGAGCCACGATCGTGACGTTAGACTCGACGACAGTGTCAGTGATCCCGTGAAGACGACGTCGACGAAGAGGTATGCCACTACTACTAGTACTAGTACTAGTAATGCTTATAAATATAATATAAGTTATATACTTATAGCCGTATAGGGTCTATGTCCCACAGGGTACTATCGGAGGGTACCCTGTCCCTGGGGTACGGTTCGATATATCCGAACGTACCCTAGCTGGTAACTATCTGATAGTGATATGGTTAGGGTTAGGGTTAGGGGAGTAGGCGTAGGCGACTCCCTAGACTCGTTAGCGTAGTAGGCGAGGTATGGTCCGGCATATGTCGGATAGTACCGTACCAGGGTACGTTCCGACATATATCGAATTGTACGGCATACCCAGGGTACCCTCCGATACCCTGGGGGACCCTCAGCGCCACTATTGTAATGACTAATGTACTTTATTTTTATTACAAAGATAGTTATATTATTTAAGTCCCAGGAATAGAAATTAACTTTTTATCAAGGGAGTCCAGTGGACTCCTTGCCCTGAAAAAGAGAGTCCACAGTCTGATGAGTGATTTTCAAAGCTAATACTAAAAGTAATAGTAAAGATAACAATTACGCATGTTTTTAATCTTGTTTTGCTTGCATGACTACGGCAGTACGGCTATGTATCACCATATCACAGCATATCTCATTATCTGCCATCTCCTCTACCGGGGAGGGTTTCACTTGCGAAACAAACTTGTATACTTTATACCATATGAATTATACAATATATTCGAATGTATACACAGACAAATTACAATTTTACAAATACAAATGAACGAAAATGAACCACTAAAAGTGTGTGTTGTGCTGCTTTTGAGACTCAACTGACAACTGAGTGCATAATGATTTATTTAATTTAAATTGGCATAGAGGCTAATACCGATAGATGGCTACATACGCTGGAATTCAGCTGTTCTACTTTTCTGACATCACCCCACTACTAAAATAATCGGCCTATTTATCGTCATTATATCTACAAAATAAATATAGGCATAATGCAGAACAAAGGGCGTGATACTACGAGAAAAGTGAATATTATAGATCCGATTTTATCATGCACACGTGCTGGCAGCCCGCTCGGCTGCAGTTGGACCATATAAAAACGGCTGAAGAAAATGATCTTAGCAGTCAACGGCGACCAACGTCCGAGGCCCAATTCCCCATATATAAATATAGGCATAACGCGGAACCCAGGGCGTGATGCTGCGAGAAAAGTGAATATTAAAGATAGGATTTTATCATGCACACGTGCTGTCAGCCCGCCCGGCTCGCGAATTTGCGATTCCCAAACCGTATAGCTATGGAAGAAAAATTGAGCAACGCGATTGGCTAGAAAATGTTTAGGACACGCCCACTATCGCACGCACACCATCGGCATCGCGCATTTTGCACAGGGGCTTATTTATTTTATTTCTTATTATTTTTGGCTAATTTTGTTTTATTTTAGAATTAGGGTTAGGGTTAGGATTCGGGTTAAGGTTATGGTTAATGTTAGGGTTAGGGTTAGGGTTAACTAATTTCTATATCTACGATTTTAGAATCTGTCTCAGTGGGTCAACGCTAGACCGTTTGCTTCGTGATCGTGAGTTACCGCATTCGAACGCGACGCGGGGTGTTTTTATTTTCCTCTGCGTTATGTATTTCTTTGTATTTTATTTGTTTCTGCATTTATTTGTTCTGTAACTTTTGTTTATGTTCTGAATTAAATATATTTCTTTATAATATTAGCTTATAATTTATTATATTAGCTGGTTGAGTAATAATGCGTGTCCTAAAATTTTTCTAGCCAATCACGTTGCTCAATTTCTATTCCAAAGCTATACGGTTTGGGAATCGCAAATTCGCGCCCGGCTCCACTTTGACTGTATAAAAACGGCCGAAGAAAATTATCTTAGCAGTCAACGGCGACCGACGTCCGAGGCCCAATTCCCCATATATAAATATAGGCATAACGCAGAACCAAGGGCGCGATGTTACGAGAAAAGTGAATATTATAGATAGGATTTTATCATGCACACGTGCTGGCAGCCCGTCCGGCTCCAGTTGGACCATATAAAAACGGCCGAAGAAAATTATCTTAGCAGTCAACGGCGACCGACGTCCGAGGTCCAATTTCCCATCTAATATTTGTGGAAGCTTCTCTGTTCGTCTGTTCACGACCACCACCACCACCAGCCACCACACAACGTCTGACCCAAAAAAAAACAAGACAAAGTTGGGAATCTTGTATTAGATTGAAGCAAGATATCTTAAGTAAATCTTGTATTAGATTGAAGCAGCATATATGTTGAGTGAATGTTGTTGTATTAGATTGAAGCAGCATATCTTAAGTAAATCTTGTATTAGATTGAAGCAGCATATGTTGAGTGAATGTTGTTGTATTAGATTAAAGCAGCATAGCTTAAGTAAATCTTGTATTATAGATTGAAGCAGCATATGTTGAGTGAATGTTGTTGTATTAGATTGAAGCAGCATATCTTAAGTAAATCTTGTATTAGATTGAAACAGCATATATGTTGAGTGAATGTTGTTGTATTAGATTGAAGCAGCATATATATTGAGTGAAT
>NW_014578997.1:45356-46775 GCF_000485595.1 Priapulus caudatus
AACTTTTAAGGAATTCTGGTGGTGAAAGGTTTTCAAAATGGCCGCCATATAACTGATATTTTCTTATATCTCCGCTTCTAAATAACATAGAGATTTGATTTTAAGTGCTAAACATACATTTTCTGGGACCAGGAATCCAATGACACACATTTCAATAAGCTAAACCTGACCAAAAAGCCGAAATGGCAGCCAAAACCAGATGTCATGGTGACCATGGTGACAGATATAAGAAATTTGAATACGGGACAGGAAACGATGCGAGGGAGCGGAGCGACAGAGCAGGGAAGGGAGTGCGTGTGTCCCTCCCATGGTAAGAACTTTTTTTGAATTGGGGGAGTACGTATCGAAATTAGTGGTATCCCGATATCTGCGGGATAGTAGATTCTTGTGTTGGATACCAGATTTCGATGCTTGCATACATGGTATCCCGCCGGGATAGTAAAAAAGATGGTGGATGGTGGAGATGGTGGACATACTACGGAAGTTTGTCAGAGCAGAGCGCATTGGCAACTGGGCGTTGCATCTTGAAGCTGTGTCAGAAATGCTGCCCTACCTGGCAGTCTCTGGGCACAACCTCTACACCAAATCAGCCCGCCTCTATGTGCAGCGGATGAGCAAGCTCAATGATGATCGAACATCCAGATGTGTACCAACGATTCGAAGAAGGGTTCCATGTTGTCAGAAGAAGTGATCGCCTATGGGCTGGTCTGTCCGTAGATCTCACCATCGAACAGGTCCTGATGAGGAGTATGAAGACCAGCAGTGGCCTGACGAGAGGGCGAGGCATGACAGAGCAACAGCGTCTCATATGGCTGCTCCCCATGCCTGCCTGTGCTGAAGTCAACAATGCTATGCAGCAGCTCACAGGTGTCAACTACAACACTGGTGGAGAAAACAAGGACATGACAAATGCTAGACAAGCACGGGACATGAAAGACACACATGCAGTTATCAGCTATCTGCAAGAGAGAACACCCTTCAGCTCAGATCCGAGCTTGCGCAGCATCTCGACAGGGGTGCATGCAACCAGCACAGTCAATGTGGACTCAGCGAAAACTGTTGGAACAGCTATCCTGACCAACATGGATGGACAAACTGCTGCTGACTACACATTCAAGAGGAAGGATCAGGCCATTACCTTGGCTGCGAAATCGGCAGTAAAGATTGATGGTGAGGCAGTACAGGTGGATCCCCAGCTGCTTTTCCAGCGACTGACAATTGCTGCAAAAGCTACAGAGGATCTGGAGTCTGTGTTCAAATATGAGCTGTGCAGTTACCCACCAGCTCTGTTTGATTCCACACTGCTGCTCCGACAGCCACAGAAACCAGTGCTAGCAGATGCTATCTGGACACTACTGACACACGATGCACGCGGAATCACAGGCCAAGACCACTACGTGTTGGATGGTGGGGCGCTAG
>NW_014578998.1:0-3210 GCF_000485595.1 Priapulus caudatus
TAGAAAGGCATGCTGGGACATGTGTAGAGAGGCTGATGATATATTTTTATTTACATATATATATATATATATATATATATATTATAATATATATATATATATATATATGTATGAAGATTGAGTGAAAGTTACATTGTGTGCAGTTGTAGGTATCGCAGGTGTACTGTAGTCATTGTTGTAGGTATCGCAGGTGTACTGTAGTCATTGTTGTAGGTATCGCAGGTGTACTGTAGTCATTGTTGTAGGTATCGCAGTTGTACTGTATTCATTGTTTTGTTTACCTGCAAGTAAGTGTTGTACTTTGTTCGTATGCATGTACTTCCCTGCATATGTACGTTGTGTGCCGACGTGACTATGTGTGTGTGCATACGTATGTGCGTGCGTATGTGCGCGCGTGCGTGTGTGCGTACGTGCGTGCGTGCGTGCGTGCGTGCGCGTGTGTGTGTGTGCGTGCGTGCGTGCGTATGTGCGTGCGTGCGTGCGTGCGTGCACGTGTGTGTATGTTTTGTGATGTTTACACTAGCATATACGTCAGTGTGTAGAATATAGACCTTGCGAGATTCGGCATCCGTTCCGCCCCCCTCCCCCCAACGCGTCATCTAGTGGGTAGCAGAATGCACGAAGTTGGCACCGTGCCAGCTAATTTTACGTCCTGATGCATGACCCCCTGTAGCCTCTTGATTGCATGTATTTCAGGTGACAGGGGGCGCCACTGTTGAGGGAAGCCAGCAAGAAGAATCGCAAAGGTAATGTTACTCGTGAAAAGGTGAACGAAAAAGTAAAAAAAGGTAAAAAGCAAAGGTAACACGTTGTTACTTTATTATGGGGCAGCAGCTGAATATGTAAGCANATAAGCTGGTGGAGGAGGAAGGGGAGAAGGGAGAGGTGTGAGGACGGAGGGTAAGCTGGTGAGGAGGAGGAGGGCGCGAACGGAGTCTGTGAGAGAAATGTGGAAGCGAGAGGCAGGGGAGAAGGAAGCTGCAAGTGTGGGCGAGAGAGGGGCAAGAAGAGAGAAGCTGGGTGGAGAGAGGAGGAGGAGAAGCTGGTGGAGAATGGGAACGTGAGAGGGAGAAGCTGAGTGGGGAGGAAGGGGGAGGGAGAAGATGGTGGAGGAGCGTGAGAGACTGGGGAGAGCGGAGGAGCCCGTCTCTTATTCACCAGCTATCTCCTTTCCTTTCATCGTAGCTCTCTTCTCCTTCCTTTTCGCCTTCCTCCTTCTCCACCGCTCTCTCCCTTCCTCCTGCACCAGATTCACGCTTCTCTAACCAGTTTCTCCTTTCTCCCTTCCATCATTTACACCAGTCTTTCCCTCATCTCTTCGACCAGCTTCTCCCTTCTACACCGATTCTATCTTATACCCTTCCTCCTTCATCTGACGTAGCTTCCTCGCCTCCTTCTCACCAGTTCTCCACTACGTCCTCCACAGCTTCTCCCCTCCTCATCTCCACCGCTTCTTCTTCTGCCCTCCTATCCACGCAGCTCCCTTCTTCTTCCTTTTCGCTTTCCTCTTTCCACAGCTTCTCCGTCTCCTCTCCTCACTCAGCTCCCTTTCCTCCTCCTTCTCGCCTTCCTTTCATCCACCAGCTTTCCTCCTCCTTTCCCAGCTTCTTCCCCTTCCTCCACTCCTCTCCCTTTCCTACTCTCCTCCCCAGGTCTCCCTATATCCACCGCTTCTTCCCTTTCCTTCTCACAGTTCTCCCCTCCTTCTCCTCCAGCCAGTTCTCCCTTCTACAGTTTCTTATCTCTTCTCTTTCACCGACTTCTCCCCCTCATCCTACTTCACCAGCTTCTCCCTACTTTCTCCACCACTTCTCCCTGCTCCCCTTCCTCTTATCCACCAGCTTCTCCCCCTCCTCCTTCTCACAGTTTCCTTTCGTCTACAGCTTTCCCTTACTCCCCTTCCTATTTCACCAGTTTTCCTTCTCCCTTCCTCCTCACAGTACCTTATCCACGTTTCCCCCTTCCTCTTTCTCCACAGCTTCTCCCTTCTCCCTTCTCATTCGTCCACGCTTCTCCCCTCCTCTTTCCACCAGCCTTCTCCATCCAATCCTCAAACACCTTCGTTCCCTCATCGCCTCCTTCTCCACCACCTTCTTCCTTCTCCCACTTCCTCATTCTCCACCAGCTTCTCCCCTTCCTCATTCTCCACCAGCTTCTCCCCTTCCTCATTCTCCACCAGCTTCTCCCCCTCCTCCTTCTCCACCAGCTTCTCCCCTTCCTCATTCTCCACCAGCTTCTCCCCTTCCTCATTCTCCACCAGCTTCTCCCCTCCTCCTCCACCACCTTCTCCCTTCTCCCCTTCCTCATTCTCCACCAGCTTCTCCCCCTCCTCCTTCTCCACCAGCTTCTCTCTTCTCCCCCTCTTCCTCCACGAGCTCCCTTTTCCCCCTCCTTCTCCCCTTCCTCCTTCTCCACCAGCTTCTCCCCCTCCTCCACCACCTTCTCTCTTCTCCCCTTCCTCTTCCACCAGCTTCTCCCTTCTCCCCTTCCTCATTCTCCAAGAACGACGTTCCATAATCGTCATATGTGAAACAGCTTATATCAACATGTCTATAAAAGTCACTTTCACAGTTGTGTCAGAATATTAAGTCAATTCTTCATGTTGCATAGCTGCTTCGGGATTTCTAACTATTGGTCAGCATTAGTGGGGCGACATATGATTTCAGTTATAAGTTATAACTATATCATTTCGGTGACAATTATATCATTAGATATATTTTTCAAAGGGTAAATAAATTTGGATTATGTTGATGTAACAAGTATGACTGCAAGTCCAATATTTTTGAAGTAATTAATGTTTTTGTTGATATTTATTGGTAAACCCGAACTGATTTGTTGAGTGAAATCTCACTATTTTTGTCTGTAGATCACAGAAATTTTTTTGTTACATCTCAAATTGTTTTTACAGATATATGTGTCATCATTCCGCACATTTTGGTACCAAATTTGTGTATGTAGCACCAGTATTAACAAATATATGAGCCAATATGAGCCAAAATTTGTGGCGCTTAAATCCATTTTTGCAGTCTGCAGTGCAGCAGTGGTACATATGTAAACGTGATTTTCAAAATGTTGTGCAATGATCTCAGATTCACAACCATGATTTTCTAACTCCCCAAACATCCCTCTTCAAGAAAAAATAGGGCAGGGGGAGGGGAGGGGAAGGGCGGGGGAGGGTGGGGGGAGGGGGGAGGGGGGAGGGTGGGGGGG
>NW_014578998.1:3398-7876 GCF_000485595.1 Priapulus caudatus
CTCTCTCTCTCTCTCTCTCTCTCTCTCTCTCTCTCTCTCTCTCTCTCTCTCTCTCTCTATATATATATATATCTATATATATATATACATATATTAATATATATATGTATCGCCGTAGTCATAGGCTGGGAAGATTGATGTGGGCTAGAAGAGCTTCGTATGGGTGGCCGGCGTGACCAACAACAAAGCTGAGTGCCCTTCTTTGTATTTGTTCTAGTATAGTTTGCCCATGTTCCTGTGTAGTGTAGTGCCAAACGGCGGGACAGTAGTTGAAGTTACTAAGGCAGTATGATTCGTATATTTGTAATCTGGATTTCTAATCGAAGTATTTGCGAAACGATTTAGAGCATTTAGCTGGCGTGACGCCCTGATGCAGATGTTCCTAATGTGCTTGTCGAAAGTTAAGCGGCTGTCAATATATATCAGTTAAGCCCTTTGGTTGGCGTTTCCCAGGTGCTAAGGGTACTTCCGACTTTGACTCGCTGGTGACGGCTCTCGAGATAGCTTCTCAGGAGGTCGGTAGATGGTTTGTCTAAACCATACGCGTGTAATTTAGCGGGTTGTGAGGAATGCTGTCAAATGCCTTCGACAGGTCTATCAGGACGGCCCCTGCGTGCGTGATTTGAGCACGGCTCTAGTGAGCACTGCCATTGGTTGATACAAATCACGTGCCCACAAATCACCCTAACCCTAACCTTAACCCTAAGTCCCTAACCCTATTTAAAAAAATAAAAAATTTAACAGTAAACAGGAAAATAATTAAAAAACAGACGGGATTCAATCCAACGACCTTTCAGCCGTGACGTACGTGCTCTACGCGTTCGGCTATTTAGGACGCAAGTTCGACGCAAGTTTCGACGCAACGGCGCGCGACCCCGGGTCCCGCCCCGGGTGCACCGCGCACGGCGCACGGCGCGCGGGACCCCCGACGCAAGTTCGACGCAAGTTTAATTCGCCGTGAACGTCTTCGTAGCCGCAACGCAGAGTGAGTACGCCAGTCTCGTCTTTTCGCAAAGGATGTACACAGTGATGGAGTTGGAACATCGGCGCGATACCTGCTGGCGTCTATCATTTCCTGGATGCTCCCCGCCGGGCGCACCTGCGCGCTGCCGCCATCGACCGCGCCGTCAGCGGGAACGCCGTCGGCGCCATCGCGATCGCCGTCGACCCTCGAGGGGATTCCAGCGACCGTCCGTCACCGTCGGCGAGACAGCTGGCCGCCGCACGCCGCGCCCGCTCGACCCCTGCAGGCCGTCGTCGGGACCGCGAGACCGCCGCCACCGCATGACCACGACAGCAACGCCCACGTCGACGCCCCCGAGGACCTCTACGAACTCATCCGTCGGTTCATGCACGACAACATCCTCGACAACCAGAATGGCATCGTGCATCACGAGGACGCCCATCAGGCATGACCTCATCGATGCGTTCATTTGGCGCAACCTCCGCGCCAACCTGGCCACTAACATTCCGTTCTGGCGCTGGGAGACTCCCGAACAGCTGGCCGACGAGCGCCACGCCCAGCTAGCCGATCGGTGGGACGACGGGAACGGGGAGGACGACGGCAACTGGGAGGCCGAGGAGAACTGGGACCTGCCTGACGACGACCGGCCGCCTATCCTCGTCCCCGAGGCTGACTGGCATCGGATGTTCCCGCATCTGTTCCCCGAGGAGCTCCCGGTGGAGTAATTTCTTCCGGCTATGGTTTTTTTTGGGGGGGGAGGGGTGTCTTCTTTCATTTCTAAAATTTTGTTGCCTTTTTTTTTTATCTGCGCGGTGTCATATAGTCCCCTCTTACATCTAAAATTGTTTTATTGTAATATCTAAAATTATTTCTCAGCTGGTTCGGCCGTAATCGTAACGGATATTTTATACGGGTATTGTTGACACGGGTATTTTAGAACGCGTATTTTGGAACGGTTTTTTTTAATTATTATTATTATTATTATGCGTCGCGTATTTGTTTTGCGCACGACCGTCTCGTCGCGCGTCCACCACCTCGGCGCCAGTTTCTTATACGTTAACGTAACGTTGCACCATCACTACTTTCCGTTCGGCTTTCGGTGATGCTGCAACCGTGCCTCGCCACTATTTGGCTCAGCCCGGTTTGGGGCCCGGGGGCAAGTGTAGTATAGACGCTTCGCCATTGCAAAAACAAGTCGATTTCTAAACAACCTTGCGTTCGACAAATTCCTTGATGTTCGGCCATCATAAAAACAGCAATTTGCGGGGTAGAGCGGACCTTTATGGCTCTCGACCGGTCCTACGATTTTATGGCCGCCGTCGTGAAACGGGACGCGTGACGCAGCGTTGTGACACTCGAGTCTCCTCTTTTTGCCACGTAGGTCCTCTTTTCGCCACCTCCTACGTTTTCCACTTTCTAGTATCTGTTCCCCCTCCTGCGTTCTATCTCCCGAGACTTGACACCTTCGAGTGAGCACGCGCTATAGGTCGTCGACGCAAGGTAACCCTTCACGTTCTGTGCGCGACACGCGAGAAGAGCCGATATACGAATCGGCTCTCCCAGCATTATATTATTGTATGCGTTACGTGGAGCGATAGATACAACAATTTGTATACGTCATAGAGATAGGTGTCAGAGGTTTTTTATTAATATAAGCACGTGCAGTAAATTAGAAAATCCTGTGTTCTTGTTCTTTATCGACGCTACTGTCAACTACCTAGGGAGGAAACCCTCCCGCAGCCGGACCGAGAACCTGGGTAGGTGGAGGATACAAACTCGCCTTGTTACATTATTTGAATTATGTATTATGGATGTTGCATGAATATGACAACACTGTGACGTCATTGAGCGACGAAACAAGCTCAACCAATGGCAGCGCTCACTAGAGCCCTATGTTCTTGATTATTCTAGGGAAAAAAATCACGCCCCCTGCGTACTGCTTAATTCTGATCAAGAGCCCTGCGCCATCTTTCACATAGCACACACACACGCACAGCTCTCTCTCCCTCGCGCGCTCTCTCTCTCACGTACACCTCTAGCTCTTTCTCTCTCTCTCTCACACACACACACACTCGGCAATCAGCAGAGTGTCCCGTTGCGCAATCATGCGTGTACGTGTCGCAAGATCACTGTGTGAGATGGATGTCCGTACGCGTAGCCTAGCGGCTCCTCGTCCGGAACCGGTCGCGTATAGCCACGGCCTATTTTAAAATATGTTAATTGTTAATAATAGTCTATATTCACTCCATTAGGCAATTTGCTTTCCGCATTCTCTTTGTAGAATAAAAAAAAACATTTCAAATAGTGTCAATATAATAGTGTAGGCAATTAAAATTTTAATAATACTGAGGCAGTTAATTTCAGTCAAAATGAAAAAAGAAACTATATCACAAGAAATTTACAACATTTCTGGTTTGAAAGTGTTGAAGTTTTATGCGCGTCGCATATTATCAAGAGTCCATAATAGAGGACTCTATTATGGACTCTTGATATTATCAGGGCTTAATAATGACATATTGACATTATTTGGCACTATGTTATTAACCCCCGATATTATGCATTGTATTTCATATACGACTGCCTGTACCGTTGAGCGGCGCTGCAGCCGAAGTGATTACAGCGTGATAATACACCCATTACTAGGCATAAGCTATCTGTGCTAGCATAGGTATACAGTACGTATAGAATACATTTTGTATATCTATGGTGCTAGCTTGTGCACGCTCTGGTGCAAGCTGTATTAGCTTGTGTACTTTAACATGACTTATAGGAGTGTTTTACGTGACGTCATAGATCAGGTCACGTGTATTTGTTATGTGTCATGGTTGGCAGAAGCGAAGCGTGCTGCTTGGCATTTACAGATGAATGACCACATGTTCTGATAGAAAGCGCTGTTTATGTAGTGCACATACACGTGCGTGCTGCGTGCGTGCGTGTGCACGTACACTTGCGTGCGTGCGTGCGTGTGCAGGACCCGATTTAGACATGTGGAGGCCCGTGGGCAGCCATCATTTGTGATACATATCATGTGTAGGCCTATAGGGCTATCTTGCAAAATAAAAAAAGTTAACTGCAATAAGAGAGAGAATATTGGCTACGTTAAACCGTTGGTACGTTTCCCCCTGTAGTTGACTATACCATTCACAAACAAATACAATATGGGTTATGCCGTTATGTCTTACGTATGTAAGATGTAAAATGCGCACAATGACGTGTTGGTTTTGATTGATACGGGTTGCGTGCATGTCATTCAGGTCAGCCTATATTTTTCCTTAACAAATTAAAAAAAAATCGAATATGTGGAGGCCCCTGGTTTGTGGAGGCCCGTGTGCAGCTGCCCACTCTGCCCACTCCTAAATCGGGCCCTGTGCATGTGCACGTACACGTGCGTGCATGCGTGCGTGTGTGCGTGCGTGCGTGCGTGCATGTGAACTTACACGTGCGTGCGTGCGTGCGTGCGCACGTACACGTTCGTACGTTCGTGTGCACGTACACGTGCGTGCATGCGTGCGTG
>NW_014578998.1:7886-29652 GCF_000485595.1 Priapulus caudatus
AAATTTCGGTGTTTTCTGACATATGGTATGTCTGGTATGCTTTCTGGGTTATTTTTGGATGCCCGATCGAATTCTGGTGTTATTTAAACACTCAGAAGTATGATTCATCCCTAAAAAGTGTTATAGGAGTGTTTCACGTGACGTCATAGATCAGGTCACGTGTATTTGTTATGTGTCATGGTTGGCAGAAGCGAAGCGTGCTGCTTGACATTTACAGATGAATGACCACATGTTCTGATAGAAAGCACTGTTTATGTAGTGCACGTACACGTGCGTGCATGCGTGCGTGTGTGCGTGCGTGCGTGCGCGTGCTTGTATCTAACAATATCACGCATCTGCTTGCTGCCAACGGTTAAACTGCGCATGTGCGCATATGACGTCAATGTTTATCATCATGAAACACTCCTTACAAGGAGTGTTTCACGTGACGTCATAGATCAGGTCACGTGTATTTGTTATGTGTCATGGTTGGCAGAAGCGAAGCGTGCTGCTTGACATTTACAGATGAATGACCACATGTTCTGATAGAAAGCGCTGTTCATGTAGTGCACGTACACGTGCGTGCTGCGTGCGTGCGTGTGCACGTACACGTGCTTGCAGGCGTGCGTGTGTGCGTGCGTGCGTGCGTGCGTGCGTGTTCACGTACACGTGCGTGCATGCGTGCGTGCGTGTGCACGTACACGTGCGGGCATGCGTGCGTGCGTGTGTGTGTGTGCGTGCGTGCGTGTGCAGGTACACGTGTGTGCATGAGTGCGTTGGTGCGTATACGTGCGTGTGTGTACAGGTACACGTGCGTGCGTGCATGCATGTGCACGTAGACGTGCGTGCGAGCGTGCGTGCGTGTGCACGTACACCTGCGTGCATGCATACGTGCGTGCGTGTGTATGTAAACGTGCGTGCGTGCGTGTGTATGTAAACGTGCGTGCGTGCGTGCGTGCGTGCGTGCGTGCGTGTGTGCGTGGGCACGCGTACGTGCGTGCGTGCGTGCGTACACGTGCGTGCATGTGTGCGTGTGCGTGTGCACGTACACGTGCGCGTGCGCGCGTGTGTGTGCAAGTACACGTGCGTGCGTGCGTGCGTGTGTACGTACACGTGCGTTCGTGCGTGCGTGCGTGCGTGCGTGCGTGTGCACTTACACATGCGTATACATGCGTGCGTGCGTGTGTGAGTGCGTGCGTGTGTGAGTGCGTGCGTGTTCACGTACACGTGCGTGCGTGCATGTGCACGTACACGTGAGTGCATGCGTGCGTGCGTGCGTGTGCACGTACACGTGCGTGCATGAGTGTGTGCGTGCGTGTGCACGTACACGTGCGTGCGTGCGTGTGCACGTACACGTGTGTGCGTGCGTGCGTGCGTGTGTACGTACACGTGCGTGCGTGCGTGCGTGTGAACTTACACATGCGTACATGCGTCCGGGCGTCCGTGTGTGTGCACGTACACGTGCGTGCGTGCGTGTGTGCGCGCGTGTGCAGGTACACGTTCGTGCGTGCGTGCGTGCGTGTGTGCGTGTGCATGTACACGTGTGTGCATGTGTGTGCAGGTACACGTGCGTGCGTGCGTGCATGCATGTACACGTGCTTGCGTGAGTGTGTGCGTGCGTGTGCACATACACGTGCGTGCGTGCGTGCGTTTGCTTGTATCGAACAATATCACGCATCTGCTTGCTGCCAACCGTTAAACTGCGCATGTGCGCATATGACGTCAATGTTGATGTCAACATTAAACACGTAACTGCAATACTTGTTCCGTCTAGACCAAAGATCGTATAGCAGGGGCGTGTACAGGATTTGTACGGGGGGGGGGTCTAACCATAAACCAAACTTGCGAGCACTTGTGAAATTTTTTGAAATTAGACATCCTTAGATGCGTTTTCTGCGCGAGCAGGGGGGTCCGGTGTCGCGCGAAATATCTGACGAGTGCGAAATATCTGAGATAGCCCCGCCCCGCCCCGACCCGACCAATGACAGCTCGTCTTGTGTTACGATAGGTTGTGCACTAATACCAAGTTCTGGTACAGTGTAGCGAAGGAGCAGTGTAGGGAGGGGGAGGGGGAGAAAGGAGGAAGTTTAGAAGTAGTCACTAAGTAGCGACTCTGGCACTAGGTGAAACAGTGGAATGAGGACGAGAGAAGCTGGTGTTATCAAAGCCGGAGGGGGAGACGGCCTACGTAGGAGAGGGAGGACGCGGTATTCGCGACAGACAGCTGGTGGATGAAGGAGGAGGTGGAAGGGAGTGATGGCGGAAGAACAACCTAGAGAGTGGAGAAATGAAGGAGACACGGGTTAGGTAAGGGAGAGAGCTGTAGGAAGACGAAGCGACGTGAGGCGGGAGAATGCCGTGGAGAGAGGAGGAGGAGATTAAGCTGGTGGGAGGGAAGGAGGACGGAAGGGGAGAAAGCTGGAGAAGCTCGGTGCGAATATACAGGAAGGAGAGGAGGCGAGAGAGGGACGAGAGACTGGTGGAGAAAGGAAGCAGATATAAATGAGCAGGGGAGTGAAAAAGGGAACAAGGCTGACAGGCTGGAAGAAGGAGGAGGGGAAGAAAGCGCTCGTGGAGAAGAAAGGAAAGGGGTGCGACGTGAGAAAGGGAGAAAACTGTGTGAGAACGTGAAGAAGGAGAAAGGAGGGACGAGAAGCTGGTGGATAGATCAGAAGGAGAGGAGGGAGCCGATGTCGAAAAGCTTTAATGTAGTGAAGCCGTGGCTAGGGGAGAGCCCAGGCAGAAGGCATGGCCTGGTTGGGTGGAGAAGAAGTCTGAAGGATCACGGATAGGCGTAAAGAATAAGGGCATCGTGAAGGGCTAGAGTATCGGTAGAGAGACGTTGGAGGGAAGATAAAGGATGAAACTGTGGAGAGGAGCGTAGCGAAGTGCGGACTTCTTCCCGCTCTCAACCAGGCTATGCATCTCTGCCCGCCGTTCTTTCTAGCCAGCCAGCTTCTCTCCCTACCTCACATCAGGAGCACAGAGCGTTTCTCCCTCACTCCTCCTCACAACCAGCTTCTCCGACACCATTTGACTCCACCTCTAAACTACTCTTTACTAAAATACAGCTTCGCAGTGCTCTAAGCGCGTCTATTCATTTATGTAACTACCAATATGAAAAGAGACCTTTGGATAACATCTTATATAAATGGAAGTTTTCCATATACTGAGGATATACTCACGAGCAGCTGAGCAATTCCTCACCCAGGAAAGAACTGGGAGGGGACTATCCACTGGGTTACCTCAAACCCAGCAGTAGATATATGTATGCAAGATATTGTCATTCGAAGATATCTAATATCTAAAGAAGCTGGAGGTAGAGCATCATTGTCCTGCTTTCCTCTTAGATAATTCTCGCCGCACCTGCCTAGCAGTGCCTCTGTGAAATACAATGAGAGGGACCAGCATAAAGTCAAGCTACCAAACGGAGAACAAAAAATATTCAAAATACCCCAAAAGCTGCATGGTTAAAATAGCCGGCAAGCTAATCCATTCGTCCCTCTTTATCATTCGCGCTGGTGTCTTACCTCAATAGAGCTCCACTGCTTAACTGGTTCGCTGCGGGTGCCCATCTCGTCCCGCCCCATGGCTTAGGCAATGCTTCGAAGTTTGGCACGCTAATCATAACGCGAGCACTCGCGCGAATATCAGCAGAGTTTAATTGCAGCCGCAACCTTTCGACGAGGAGTTCGTTGTTATTTTCGTAGGAACCCGTATATTTGCCTACTGACCAGAATTAGCTGGGTACATTTTGCCAACGTAGCCCTGTCCCGTCTGGCGTGTTTGGAAGCATTTCCGTGTTTCAGTGCCGTATTTCTCTCTCTCGGCTTTCTCGTTCATAGCTGGTTTAGTTTGTCCACATATCAATGCAGGTTACATTACATAGCAAGACTTGAAAATTGGTTGTTGATATTCATTCACGTGGCCGTAAATGTCAGCCAGGAGTCAAGCCATTGACGTAAACATTTTGCGGCCCCGTAACGCTTCTGTAACCCAGATAAAATGGAGGTCAGCGGTGTTAACATACGGCCCACGAACTACCAACATGGAAGACGGAGTCAACCACCGTAAGCTAATCACCGGACAGCCCTGAAAAAAGTTCCTTATCACGCGCGTCCGTGTTTTACGAAATCATCTCGAGATAGGCAATTGCGTCCCGGCCGGATGCGTGCCGAAACTGTCCGGCACTATAATCGTATCACACCCGCCGCCTTCGCCGGCAGCGGTTCTGAAAACTGTAAAACTGGATTTCATTAGACTGCGCTTTCAATTTAGACATTTCTCTTTAGTAACCCTAGGAGTGATATTGGACAAACTCAATACCGTCGTTTGGATGTAAGGTTACTGTACAGCACGAACAGCGGGGAGTTCCAAGAGGCTTCTGCGTCGCGGCTACAAACAGCTCATCGCGAGCAAGCCCTTGCCGTTGTTGTGTCCTGGAGGGGGCGCTACTCCCTCATGGGGAGAAACTGGCTACTCACTTCCAACTGGATTGGCAGACTATCCACCTGCTCGAAGAGAAGCAGCCGATACCGCGCTCGACTCGAGCCCAAGCTCTTGTACCCCCTCCTCCCTCCGAGCTGTTTGTGATGAAACTTAGCACGACTAAGAATGTGACCCTCGCTCTCAATTCATGTGAAGTCGAGGCAACTCCAGTCTCTGTAAGGCCTAGGACTGTGCCATATCATGATGAAGCCCAAGATTGATCAGGAACTAGACTGCCTAATCGAGGCAAACATCATTCAGCAACCCGGTGGTCTTTTGACTGAGGTCGGGCAGCAACCCACTTGTGCTTTTTTTTTTGAAACCTGGATTACACGGTACGCTCCATATGTGGTGACTATAAGTGGTCACGGTGGAACCGGTTTGCGGCTTGTAGTATCCGCCACCCCGCCCCACTTTCCGACACCTGAAGATCTCTTCCGCTAGCGCCTGTCGGAGGTGTGCTGTTCACCAAGCTGGACATGGCACATCTTACAAGAAATTGAGCTTACGTATGAGAGGAGTCCCGCAGTATAACTACAAATACACACTCCCGAGGCTTATTTGTCTACAAGTCGATCTCGCATGTTGATCTCATCGCCCCCGGCAATTTTTTCCAGTGGATGATTGAGAATCTGCTGGGCAGGATCCCTCGCACTGCTGTATACTGTTGATGATATTCTCGTGTCTGGCGCTTCTAGAAGAACACCAAGGTCAAATCTGCAGGAAGTTCTTCAACGGCTGCGCTGAGTGCCTGGCCGTGCATTAGGAAGAACAATTAAGTGCTGTTTCGGCATGACATCTGCATCTTGGATGCCAAGATTGAAAGGAGGTGTCCGTGGTGTAACGCACCCACCGGACTAAACATGGAAAATGCGTAAAAACCACGTACTTAATTAAGCTATAAGGTATCTAAATCCACTTTGGTTAAAAAAATCACACACCAGGCTTCCGCTCTCAGCCGTTTGGAAACTGGTAAACCAACTGATTTGCCTTGAAACACGGATTTCATTAGACTATTTCTTAGTAACTCCAAGCAGTGATAATTGGAGGACAACTACATAGGCATACTTGGAATTGTAAGGTTATGTAGCTTATAGACCTAACCCGGTTGCCAGTTCACTCCTTTAGCATCCTCGTAGACACCATGGCATAATCAATGGGCACTAGATCCTTTTAATAGTCTTTCCCATCTGCTTATGAATAACATAGTCCAACTTTACAACTTATCCCTCAGGATTAACTATTGGTAATCGAATTCCCTTCTCTGGCATAAGCTGTGACCGGATTGCTAAAAGAAACCCACATGTGACCAGATTATGACTTCCCGCATAAGAGACTTGCGAGGATGGTGAACAAAGTTGCAATACACTTTTTTATCAGAAATGGAACGCACCTGGTGTTTGAGTTACATTTTATGTCAAATCTATAGTTTATAAATTCACAAGCCACAAGAGTGAACCCCTCTCTTCTCTAATCTCTCTACAACGACGAGGCTCCTCTTCTGCCTATATATCTCGTGTGCACACTATGTATGGCGCCGCACCTTCTGCGTCTAATGTTGCACCATCCTCTCCGCGTCTGCTCACCATCAAGATTCTCCCTTCTCATTCCATATCCCTCATATCTCCACAGCTTCTTCTCGCCTCCGTCCCCTTCTCCCACACCAGACTTCTCCTCGCCTGACCCTCTTTTCTCCACTGACTTTCACTCCCTTCTCCCTTCCCTATTCTCCACCACTCTCCCCCTCCTCCTTCCAACCAGCTCTCCTCTTCTCCCCCTCCTTCCTCCACCAGCTTCTCCCTTCTCCCTCCTCCTCCTCTTCACCCACTTCTCCCCTCCTCTTTTTCTCCACCAGCTTCTTGCCCCCTCTCTTTAATAATTTTTCTGTTAGACTCCACCACTTCTCTCTGATCGTCCTGGTGACACACTAGGAATATATTGGTAATTTTTTATTCTTATACTCCCCACTCCTCCTCTACCACCATTTCTCCCTTCTCCTCCTCACCCCTTCTCCGCTTCCCCTTCTCTCCCTCCATCCTCCACCACTTCCCTCCCTTAATTTTATCTCACCTTCCTTCTCCTTACCAGCTTCTTCCCGCTACCCTCCTCCTCTCTACAGCTCTCCTCTTCTCCTTCTCCACAAGCAATTCCATCGATTATCCTTAACACTCTTAATTCCACCAGCTTCCGCACCCTCTCTTCGCATTCTGCTACCAGCGCTTCTCCGCTTCCCTCCCATATGTCCCGTCCGGCTCTCTCCCCCTACACGCGCTGCCACACAAAACCCACCGAGATAACAATCACTCCAACTACGACCAACATACAAAACAGAGCCAAATTTGTTAACACCCTCCTCCTCCTCCACAAAAAGTCCGAAAAAAAAAAAAAAAAGACTAAAAAAAAAAAAAAAAAAAAAAACAAATAAAAAAACTTCTCCACTTCTCAACTCCCCAAAACAGAATAAAAAGAGAAAAACACCACATAAATTAAGGAAACTCCTCCTCCACCAGCTTCTCCCTCCTCCTCCTCCACACAAATTCTCCCTCCTCCTCCTCCACTAGCTTCTCCCCTCCTCCTCCTATACCAGCTTCTCCCCCTCTCCCCCAGCTCTACCTTCTCCCCCTCCTCCTTCTCCACCACTTCTCCCCTCCTCCCCTTCCACACTTCTCCGCCATCACTAATCCTCCACCACGGTGTCTACTAATGGAACTTGCACCATATTTGAGCATATATGCGAAGTGCGCATGCGCATACGCATCCTATATCCTATATCATAGGGGGGCGGGGCTATCTCAGATATTTCGCAAGTCAGAAATTTCGCGCTACACCGGAACCCACACCCCACCCCCACCCCCCTGTGCACGCCACCGGCACTATACGATCTTTGTTCTAGACTACACGGGGTTGAGTCATGACATAAGCCAAACTCCACGACAGATGGCGCTCAGTTCTCAGAAATTGAAAGCGAGCATTTTCATAACCGCTTTTACAGAGATTACCGCTCGTAATATAACGGTCGCTAGGGCCTACTCACCAGAGCCTACTTACAAGTTACAAGAAAGTGTCAGTGTAGCGAACGCAGTCAAGCGTAACATGACGGACGACTGGTATTATACAGGTTAGCATTTTCAGTGCTGAAAATGAAACTGCCCGTTCTGAGACCGTGCCTAGCAGGCTAGCTCCAAGAAACGGTCTTGCTAGGGTTAGAAGACCATGTATAGACGATCGGTCGCACAGCCGGCTGGGTCTAATGACTGTGCCATACTTTTGCTGCAGTCGGCAGCACTGATCTCTACGGTACAGTAGCCCGACCAGGCTGTGCGACGGATTGTCTATACAATAAACGGTATTCTAAACGGTCTAAACGGTATTCTAACCCTAGCAATACCGTTTCTTGTAGCTAACGTTACAGTAGCTCTAGTAGTAGTACTATAGCCCGCAGGATCGCTGCCGCAGGGCGCGATCCTGCGGGCTATAGTACTAGAGCTAACGTTACAGTATACAATACCTAATTAATTAGCTGTTAATGACGCGCGGTCAAACCGATAGGCTTATATACAGGCCTGTAGTACGGGTTTATATAATCGGTAGGAAAGTGTATTTACCTATCATATCTCGCGATCTATATGAGATACGTTTCTATAATTCTACATGCCTAATGATACATGTCTTAGAAGTAATCACTGTGAGTTTCAAGTTAATTAACCCACGATTAACCTAATTAATTAGCTGTTAATGACGCGCGGTAATGCCTATAGGCTATTATACGCATATCTCGCGAAGAAGTCGAGTTGTGATTCTATAATTCCACATGCCTAATGAGACATGTCTTAGCTATAATCACTGTAAGTTTCAAGTTAATTGACCCACGATTAACCTAATTAATTAGCTGTTAATGACGCGCGGTCAAACCGATAGGCTTATATACAGGCCTGTAGTACGGGTTTATATAATCGGTAGGAAAGTGTATTTACCTATCATATCTCGCAAACTGTATGAGTTACGTTTCTATAATTCTACATGCATAATGATACATGTCTTAGAAATAAGCACTGTGAGTTTCGTGTTAATTGACCCACGATTAACCTAATTAATTAGCTGTTAATGACGCGCGGTCAAACCGATAGGCTTATATACAGGCCTGTAGTACGGGTTTATATAATCGGTAGGAAAGTGTATTTACCTATCATATCTCGCAAACTGTATGAGTTACGTTTCTATAATTCTACATGCATAATGATACATGTCTTAGAAATAAGCACTGTGAGTTTCGTGTTAATTGACCCACGATTAACCTAATTAATTAGCTGTTAATGACGCGCGGTCAAGCCCATAGGCTATTATACGCATATCTCGCGAAGAAGTCGAGTTGTGATTCTATAATTCTACATGCCTAATGAGACATGTTAGTCTATAAATCACTGTAATTTNATTTTTTTCGTACGCGTAAGAGCAAATACATGCGCGTGGCCCTAATCCTTACCCTAACCCTAACCCTAACCCTAACCCTAACCCAATCCCTATTTAAAAAAATATATACAAAAATTTTATTTTTAATTGTTGTTATTAAAATGTTGTAAATAAATCCTGTAAGTATTTGCGTTAATTGGAAGAAAATGTTAAACAGATAAAAATAGAAAAATACAGAAAACAGGAAAATAATTAGAAAACAGATGGGATTCGATCCACCGACCTTTCATACTTGATGCTTACGCTGTACACGCTACGCTATTACGACATATTGTATTTGAGAATTTTGGATGTGCTATGTATATGACTCCACACGCATGTATATTTACTCTTACCACTGATCTCTATAATATAATATTATCAGGAGTAAGATAATATATATTATCTTACTCCTGATATTATAGAGATCAGTGGCTCTTACGCGTACGAAAAAAATATTCACTGCCGGGCGAATAGCTAGCCTTGGTTTATTTGCCCGACCGTCGGGTCTATAGAAAACGGTTTCTTATTCGCCCGACAGTCGGGCCAATAGTCACTTTCGATCAATATGGCGGCACCCGACTCCGAACCTCCTGCCCGCGCCCGCCTGTACTGTCTGTACTGGGCGCATTGCACAGCTGTTGAACACCCCCCCTCCCCCCTCTAGCCGCACGCAAGTTTTTAAACCGTAGGATGGCGACGCCAGATTGATGTATCACGCGTCTCTGATTGGTGCGTTGGGTTTACCCACTGATCTCTATAATAATATCATTATTATTAATATTATTATCCTCTATATAATCCTCTTATTAATCCTCTATATAATCCTCTATATAATCTCTCTATATTATCCTCTTATAATCCTCTATATAATATTATTATAGAGATCAGTGGGTTTACCCCTCACAGCAGGCTATCCCAGAAACCACCGCACCGATGCATGCATGCATGCATATGCATGCATGTATGGATGGCACATCCATAACATATAATTTCAATACGGCTGAATACTCTAGCTGGTAGAGCGTCTGGCGTTACATCTGAAGTGCGTTAGTTCGAATCCCATCTGTTTACTATTTTTATTTTTCTATCTTTTTATTTTTTTATCTTTTTATTTTTCTATCTTTATCCAATTAACGCAAATATTTACATGATTTATTTACAATTCAATTTTTTTTTTTATTTAATTAAATTTATTAGTGTTAATTAAATTTAATTAGGGTTAGGGTTAGGGTTAGGGCTCTGGTTAAGGTTAGGGTTAGGGAGTAGGGCGTAGCAGAGCACTTAAATCAACTTGATTTAAGTGCTCTGGGCGTAGGCTGCGGTGGTTTCTGGGATAG
Organism: Priapulus caudatus; assembly: GCF_000485595.1. Classification (NCBI taxonomy): domain Eukaryota; kingdom Metazoa; phylum Priapulida; class Priapulimorpha; order Priapulimorphida; family Priapulidae; genus Priapulus; species Priapulus caudatus. The sequence continues at coordinate 18,143 of NW_014578998.1, forward strand.
GATCTCGACCGCACGTACCAATCAGAGACGCGTGATTCATCAATCTGGCGTCGCCATCCTACGGTTTAAAAACTCGCCCACCGCAAAGCACACACGCTATCATGCGAACTGTATGAGTTACGTTTCTAGAATTCTACATGCGTGATGATACATGTCTTAGAAGTAATCACTGTGAGTTTCGAGTTAATTGACCCACAATTAACCTAATTAATTAGCAATTATGCACGCGCGGTAATGCCTATAGGCTATTATACGCATATCTCGCGAAGGAGTCGAGTTGTAATTCTAGAATTCTACATGCATAATGATACATATCTTAGTTACAACCACTGTAAGTTTCGAGTTAATTGACCCACGATTACCCTAATTAATTAGCTGTTATTTACGCGCGGTAATGCCCATAGGCTTATACAGGCATATAGTACGGGTTTAACCGGTAGGAAAGTGTATTTACCTATCATATCTCGCAAACTGTATGAGTTACGTTTCTAGAATTCTACATGCGTGATGATACATGTCTTAATAATGTCTTGATGATGATACATGTCACGCGCGGTAATGCCCATAGGCTTCTATCGTTATGAGTTGGTGAGTTTTATAAGGTTGAAATAGACATTTTCGGGAAAAATCTCACGAACGTGCGGCAATTTACTTTGACAAAAGTTCTTATTTATTATAAGTAATAACAAATGACATGGATGCGATTGCATATGGTTGACAACTGTTTGGACGTGCCCAGTACAATAACAACTCTGCGAGGAAACGGATTGCTGTAATGTTGCATGCAATGGTCAGCAAATGGTGAAACGGCAACTAAGGTACATAAAGACGGCATTTGTTGGAGACGCCGCAGGGTGAAAAACATTCATACATAATGTGAATAACTCAACTGATATACTTCTGGGTAAGAGACATGCTCAGCCAGGATTGTCGAATAGCACTATTGTGGACTGAACTAACTGTGTTCTGCAAGCAATACTTTGTTCTAAAATATCATTATTGCAGATCGACGAGTCCCACTTCGGATGCGCGGAGGGTCATGCGGCCACCTCTGCCTACAAGAAAATGCATTTTTTAGTGTTTGACATAACATGAGTGATCATTCATCAGAGCCATTTCATTTCGTAACATGAATCGAAATTTAAAAAATTAGTACTTTTCTGGTGATGCTAATATTTGCAAGTTACACGATACACGATACAGTTAATAAAGCATATAACGAAATACACAATTATAAACGCCTGCGATGAAATTGTTGTCACTCAACGTCAATAAATTAACATAACTTGCTGCTGTTGCTGACTAGTTGGTTTTGTTATCACGTAGCATACGCTGTGACTAATTATAGCGCATCCGCATTACCCATTCAATGTGTTGATATCAATATATGCTATCCTAGAATATACACACCTTACAGCGGATAGCATTGGCGAATGCTATCGCACATGTGGTGGAACGCATCGACCCCACCGAACCGTAAGCTGCATTGTAACGCCCATAGGCTATTGCTCTCACGCGTTGGCTCTTTCTAACATTGCCTTCAATAAACTCAATCTTCACAGAGATCATAAGTCCGTGTATAAGTCTTCACAGAGATCATAAGTCCGTCTTTTCGTTTTTATTACTTCAAAACAAAACACGAAAAACAAAAAAGGGTAGTTATTCGAGAAGGCCGGGATGTGTATCTTACTATCACGTTTAACTCACCCCATATCGAGCGTGTGAGAGGGGACGGATACTAGGGTTGCAGCGGTATATGTAACGGTATTGCGATATTATCGCGGGGTAATGTTTTTTTAATTATCATACCGTAACAGCTCAATACCGCGGTTTTCTTATTGACGTGTACAGCGATGTCACGAAAATCTGACACAGCCATGCCGCGTTTTTTCCAGCCACGTGCGCGGTAGCGTCGCCTTTGATTGAAGTACGGGGCTCGATCGCGAGCGAGCGCGTAGCGCTCGCATTTCTGTGGGCTAGGCCACAGCAATATTCGACTGTTGCATTGTGTTCCGAGACTACCAACGCCCAACGCCCAACGCTGGAGTCGAGCGTTCTTGAGGTTGGGGCTTGTTAGTAGGTATTGTAGTGGCTTATGGTCACTTACAATCACGAATTGTGCGCCTGCTAAGTAGTGACGTAGCTTCGTTAATGCATAGATAATTGCATACGCCTCTCTCTCGATAATTGGCCAACGCATCTGCCCTTCATTGAGTTGATGACTAATATAGGAAATAACGACTTCATTCCCTTCGTCATTTGTCTGCGTGAGGGCAGCTCCCACTGCGTATGATGAGGCATCCGTGAATAGACGATAAGTCTTGGTAGGATCCGGGTATGCTAGGATTGGAGCTTCAACTAGCTTCTGCTTTAACGTCCGGAATGCATGTTCCGCATCGTCGTTCCATTTGAACTTGGCATACTTGTGCGTTAACGCTGTTAACGGCTTAGCGATGGTTGCAAAGGACTTTATATGCGCCCTGTAGTAGCTTGCCATGCCCAAGAATGAGCGTACCTCCTTGACTGTGGTAGGTGCCTTCAGTTGCTGGACCACCTGAACTTTCTTTGGATCCGGGGCGACGCCCTCAGGTGAAACGATGTGACCCAAGTAGTGGACTTTGTCCTTGAGGAACTCGCACTTTGATGCTTTAAGCTTAAGACCCGCACCACGTAGTCTGCTGAACACCTCAGCGATGTCTAAGAGATGCTGATCGAATGTTGGACTGAAGATGATGATGTCATCTATTTATGGAATAGCACATCTGTGATGTAGTCCGTCCAAGACGGTGTCCAACAATCGCTGATAGACACTGGGTGCGTTAGACAAGCCGAATGAAAGAACGTTATAGTGAAAAGCTCCTCTATACGTGATGAAACACGTCTTAGCCTTGTCCTCCTCTGCCATGGCTATTTGAAAGTAACCCGACTTTAAGTCAAGGGTTGAGTAGAAGCGTGCATTTCCCAATGATCCAAGGATATCTTTAATGCAGGGTAGCGGATACGTGTCTTTCCTTGTTACTTTGTTGAGTTTCCTGTAGTCTATAACCATTCGTCCTTCAGGTTCATCCTTCTTAGGAACAATTAAGGCTGGGCTTGCCCATAGGCTGTTGCTGGGTTCGATTATGTTCGCTTCCAACAGCTGATTAACATGATCGATCATCGGTCGATAATTGATTGGTGTTCTGTAGGGCTTCTGTCGGATAGGTGGATGTCCTTCCGTATCGATCGTCATTTCCACTAGGTTGGTTCGCCCAAGATCAAGATTACTTTCAGCAAATAGATCGCTGTTACTCCGTAGCAGATTCTCTATGGCTGCACGTTGATGCCTTAGTACATGGTCGAGACTGACCTTGATCGGAATAGATGATGATGCGTTCCCTCTCTGCTTATCGCTGGCTCCCTGTTGCATGGGTGTTTGTTGAGACGCTTGTCCCATGCTGATTGATGCTATCTGCTTCTTACTAATTGGTTGGACCACGGCAATGACACTGTTAATGTCGCACGCATACAGCGTGTCCGTTGTGTTGACTATCGGGAATTTAATGCAATGCTCCTTGTTTACAATGTCCAAGGTCTCCATGGGGAATATTCCTGGCTGATCCCTTAGTGCAGGTAGCACCTCTGTTCCTGTGATGAGTACTGTTGTATTGGCTGGTACGGCTTTCCCCAACTTGCCTTCACAGATAACGACCGTGCGCGGCGGAATCTGTATCTTCTTCTTGAGCAAGACAAGTTGAATGCGTTTGTCTTCTCCTCGTTCGATAGACGTTGGCTTTAATGTGACCACTGATCTTCCCACTGATAATATACCTCGTCGACAGTCGATCTTCATTCCTACTGCCTTCATGAAGTCATAGCCCATTATGGCAGCCTTCCACAGGTGCAAGACTATCTGAAATCGGAACCTCGTATTGTAGCGTCCAATGGTAAGTGGAATCATTGCTTCACCTACCGTTGTCAGTGGATGCCCCATAACTGATATCAGTCTGTTTGTTTGTTGTTGACAGCTCACTCTTCTGTCGCACATGTGATGGTAATCTTTTCCAGAGCTTATACAGAGTCACATACTTCCCGTTTCTTTCGTTCTGTTGCTGGAGACCGTCGTTTACCGTTCGCTCGGTTTTCCGTCTTACCTAAAATCGAGCGCGGGCGTTTTCCTGCTGACCCGTCATCCTGCATTGCCTCCATCTGTGTCCTGCACGACCGCATGCTGCACAGATAGGCTTGTTATCTGTGGTCCACTTGTACTGTACGCCGGTAGGTGGCGTACGCTTGTCTCGCTGTTGTGGACCCGTTGGATACCAGGTGTTTCTCGATCCCTGCCACGCTGCAGGTCCGCTGAACGTGGGCCGTGGGGCTGAGGTCCCATCGAACACTGGATCGGTGGTCGCTGCTGCGACCACTGCGCAGGTGCCCGTCTAAAGTTATACGGCCCTGTAGTTGCACGCTGCTGCTGAGGACTTGCTGCGGTACCTATGTTCCTAGGTGCCGGTTGCTGGTTATACGCACGCGGTGCTGGCATCGTGCATGTTGTTTCCAGTGCCAAGATGTCCGACACTATTCCTCGCATCTCTTGAATTTGCTTCTCTATGGCTGGAGTCTCTTCCACGTTGTCCACTTCCATTGCCTCATCTTCATGCCGTGTGCTGCGCAATCTGACCTCTTGGTCGATGGCTGCTTCGCCCACTGCCACCTTCACAGCTGCTGACAGTGTAGAAGGTTGATTACGAATGAGTGTCTCCTTGATCCCATCCATTCTCAGTCCATCGATGAATTGATCGACGACACGACTCTGTACGTGAACGTCATCCCATGCGTGGACTCCGAATGCTCGTCTTGCATCCACTTCCAATCGCTTGGTGTAGACCACTACCCCCTCCTGACGAGCTTGCTTGTCTCGCTTAAACTTTTGTAGTGAGATGGCTACGGCTGTACTGTCTACGTATTTCTCTCGCAGTAGTACGCCGAGTTCCACGCATCCCATCGTGGGTTTCCGTGTCAGTAGAGATGCTGCATAATTAGCTGCCTCTCCACGCAGTAGACGTAACGCAAAGCGAGCCCTCCTTACGTCATCTGATTCTCCCATTATCAAACCAACCCTCTCCAAATTAATTAGCCATTGCTCAAAGGTTACCTCTGACTTCTCATCGCCTGAAAACACCTGAAATGTGCTCAGCGCACCCAACGCCTGCACCTCCTTGATCAAAGAATCCATTTGCGACATCGGTGCGATCGGTTCAAGATGAGGTAACTTGGTCGGTGGTTCCATACCAGATACAGGGTTATCAATGATTAACTAAACCTTAGCACTAGCATTTACTATCATTGCTTAGACTTAAACACATAATCCCACCCCATACTATACGACTGAGCACATCGTGTTGTACTTACATAAAAGTAACATGCATCTCGCTCAGATGTGATGATTCTCGCTCGCTGTAGCTGCTGATGCTGCTGGCAGTGGATGGCTGGCACCAAGAAACCAAGTTCTGCGTACTGTTGCAGTAATGTTATCGCCTGACTGCTGCTGATGGATGATGGTGTTCACCTGTTGCTGCAAGGTGATCAAAGCGCAACAAGGTACGAGGTCTAGTGTCAAAGACGAATCGCTGACGTTGCTGCTGCAGGTGCTGCTGTTGTCGTTGTGGCTGCTGTAGATGCTGCCGACGTTGCCGTTGGTATGGCTGCGTATGCTGCTGCTGTTGTTGCTGCCGCTGCTGATACAGCTGCTGTTGCTGTTGTTGATACAGTTGCTGTTGCTGCTGTCGCTGCTGCTGATACAGCTGCTGTTGCTGTTGCCGTTGCTGCTGCTGTTGTCGTCGTTGTTGCTGCTGCTGCTGTTGTCGACGTAGTTGACGATTGCAATACGTTGCATACTGCAGTAGTCTAGTGTATGCCCTCTGTCGTACGATGCGTTGATGATGAAATACGGTTGGGGCTGCCGGTGTCGCTGCTCCCTCGCCGTAGACGCTGTTGTTTACACTAACAACAATGGCGTTGACGACTCTGACAATGACTCATTCTCTGACGAGAAGGCTGGCGCTTGCTTGACGATCTGCAGCCCGGATAACCGCGCGAAGCGCGCAAACGCCGCGCAACGGCAAGCTTTCACGACATCGCTGCACTATCTGAATTTACTTCAACGGGGCCCTGGTATATGCCAAAGCCGTATAATCGTTGACTTGAGCAGTTCTGGCGATTGGACGACGGATTTCACTACCAATGTAGCTTGAGATTTGCTTGAAATGCTCGTATAACTTTTTTGGCGACTCGGCGCGCTCGTTTTGCTGTAAAAAACGGATTTGCACTTTCTTCTTTGTTTGTTTCTGTTGATGAGTGTAGTACATATGGCGTGCGATAGACGGCGCAACGAACGCCGAGGCTTAGGCATAGTAAACTGGTACCAGTTCGCCACCTTTACTCTGGCATATCGCTACACTCACGTAGTGTAGCGTGTGGAACTGTCGACCGGGTACCAGTCTATATGCATATAGCCTCGTTTCCTGTGCAGCACGGATCGCCGGCGCTAACCGCTTATAACCGGCCTGCAGGCTAGACTCACGTACAACACCCACGTACTCACGTAGTGTAGCGTGTGGAACTGTTGACCGGGTACCAGTCTATATGCACATGGATTGATAGCATGGCATCTATGTTATAACCATGGAAAAGTTTCTTATTGTTCGTCGTTTAATTCGTTAAATAATGACTAGCCAAAAACTGGAATTCTTTTCATCGGAAGGTCATCTAATTAAAATGAAAGTCGAATTTTGTTATGGGCAGACTAACGACTATAAATATGTATGTAACAAGCGTAGATGCAGCTTTACAAATTTGTTTACATACCGGGCGGTGGTTGGTAGCCGTGTTATGTCGAATCTATGATCTTGCAGTGCAGCCTTGATCTTGCAGTTCAGACTTGCAGTCATACACTGATATGTACAGTCTTGTCGGCTTATTTACATTACTATCATAGTGACGGGAAGTTGTACTTGCAAGTAGTTGTAGTGTACGGCAGTTGCTGTATACTGATCCATAGACTGATAGCTAAGGTTAGTAAGCTGTACTGGCGACGTAAATTAACCCACTAATTTCATAGATGGTCATGTAATAATAGAAATGAATGAAACCCTGAATGTTGCCAATTATATTTATTACAGGTTATTTTTACTTGCCTATAAGCCTTAGAGTCCTATACATAATACGATGTATTGCATTGGATGTGTTTGTGCGGCTTTGTTGACATGTATATGTGCTACAGTGTTCTTCGGCTTAGGCTTAGTCACTCGATGGATAATCGATGGTGGGAGGCGCAGTCCCAGTCTATATTAGCCTTTGTCCTGTGCAGCCTATTTTCCATTATGCGGGCCCAAGGTATCGCGAACGCCGGAATGATCGTTCGAGTCTTTCTCTGTGTTTTTGCGATCACAACAGCTCGGTTACGAACAAGCCATTGTTTTATATAACAATGTTGAACACATGTTCACGCTGCCAAAATGTCTACCTCTGTTCCCCCACTAAAATTGCGGACTGTTCGCTGGCAGCTATGGATCTGTGCGGCCGTGCCAGTGGATATTCGGCGCACGGATCCATAGCTGCCAGCACTGCATACTGTCGTAGGAATTTCCAACTGCACTCAAGATCTGCGCTTAGCGCTTCAGATCAATACCTCCTTTCGGCAACGCTTCTCTAGTATCCCGTCTCATCTGGATAACGATTGGCGCTAATGTTGACGGTGATGCTGAGTGGTGACGTGCGATGTGTAGATAGCTGTTGCTGCTATGCTGTCCTTTCTCCTCCGCACGAATCCTGGTCACGGCACCAATGAAATCTAGTTCGGATCAGATGATCGTATATTATAAGTGTTCGTGGTTAGCCTTGCACTGTGTTTTTGTTTCTTGTAACCGCAGGTTCTTTGTCGTGCTTAGCTAAAAAGCTACTTTGAGGAATAGTCACGTATAGGAACAAACTCTGAAGAGTTGAAGTGGTGTTGACGTACTAAGAGTTTACTTCACACATATATAAACATATGCTCGAGGCTGGTTCACACATAAAAATGCCTCATTAATTATTCACATAATAAATGCTGTATTCGCATATAAAATATAGCCCTCATTACATATGCGCACAAATATCTGCGCTTACACACGGTAAAAGAAAGCAGACTCAGTAGATTCTACACACTAAAACTACACGTCGCGTAGTCTTGACGCGACTCGCAGTAACACACGTACTTTAGCACAACAGGAAAGATTCTAACTCCTTGAACGCGCGCGCCCTTATAATGGACGCCTGCCCGTGACGTCATCCTAGGAGGCACCACCGGTTACGGTGCCTATAATGGCTTTATTATTATTATGTCTAAACTGTCACCTAATTACATCCTACTACTACCTACCTACTACTACTAGCTACTAGCTAGCTACGGTCCTGGCTACTAGGGGCCGCTGTCGTCTATCCCACTGCAAACCTTTGGGTTAAAAACGGCCATTCTACCAGGACTGGTAGAATCGCCACGCCAAGATTACGATGTTTCCTGACATCCGCCTGACATCCGTTCTGGCGTTAATCTACCATCTTTACATCCTCTCTAGCTAGTAAACAGGAAGGGGCGGAAGGCCACACGTTGTAGCATAGGACCCATGTTGTAGCATAGGAGACTTACACGTATCTATTTATTTATGTTACATTCTATACCGCATACTATGCTAATTATATATGCCTATACTTGACGTTGGCGTCACCCACACACTATGTTAATTATGTCTACTCATTAGCACGGAATATACAGCTATTTAGATGCGACAGATGTGCACAGATAGGTGTATATATATATATAGATATATATACATATATACATCCACGCGCATTCACATATCCACGCACGCCTATATACGCATCATATGCAGTAATGACCATCATACACCTATCAAAATTACACGTCTAAGTTAAATACATGGGCCTACGCAATCACATGCATTACACGTAGGCACGTGCATTTATACGCAGCTACGCAGGCCATGTAAGTTCAATGTATTATACTTCCTTGTCTACACATCTATCATATATATAGATGCATGTATACAACATCCTATGTAGTAATTAATATCAACACAATATCATTATCACACGCGCAAACTAATTAAAGCGTGTGATATGTATATACTAAATGCACGTATCCGCGCATCAGCTGACTTCGGTCCAAGGCCAAGCCTTTCATACATGTTTCAATGGAAGTGGACACAGGTAGCTTTATCGGCTGACATATAAACGCGTGTCACCCACTTCTACGCCCGCGATGATTTAAACATACATAGTCTAAGGCGCACACGCGCCTTGCTCGACCTTGGGCAGCTAGCCAGCTGACTAACGCGTGTAGGCGCGACCACCTATGTGTATAACATGTGCGCGCAGGTAATTTCTAAATAAACAACTTTTAACACTAATTACGCACGTGCACTGTTACACGTGTAGTGAGCTACGCCAGCAGGAGCCTGACTGATGTAGAGCGCAGATACTCCCAAACGGAGGAGGCTCTCGCATTGGTGGGGGCATGCGAGCGTTTCCACGCATATCTATATGGTATTGAATTCGAGATGTTGACGGATCACAAACCGTTGGAAGGTGATTTACTCCAAAAGCGTAGAAACCCCAGCACGCATTGAACGTGGTGGCCTGAGACTGCAACCGTACAAGTATGTCGCGACCTGGATACCTGGCTCCAGAAACATCGGCAGATGTTTTGTCGCGTCTGACGACGACAATTCGTCAAAACGTGGTGAACGTCGAAGATGAATACATCCGATTTGTGGCGTTGAACGCAGCACCACAAGCAATACCGGTCGAAGAGATCGAACGAGAAATCTGCGAATGATCGCAGAATTCGCGACTTGAGAGAGTGTGTCCAGACAGGTGACTGGCAAAGCTGTCCATCGGGTTACACAGGTGTAGTACGTTATGAACTAGCGACGCTGGGACAGCTTATTTTGAGAGGTACTAAATTAGTAATACCAACCTCACTGAGGAAGAGAACTGTACAGTTGGCACATGAGGGCCACCAGGGCATTGTTAAGACTAAACAGAGACTACGAACCAAGGTGTGGTGGCCTGGTATTGATCGTGCGGCAGAACACGTGTGTAGAATGTGTCACGAGTGTCAATTGGTAGGGACGCCTTCTCCGCCAGAACCGCTTAAGAGAACGGAGTTGCCAACAGGACCCTGGCAGGATCTAGCAGCAGATCTGCTTGGTCCAATGCCAATGGGGGAATATCTGCTGGTAGTCGTCGATTATTACAGCCGTTATTTCGAAATCGACGTGCTAAAGTCTGTGACGTCAGAGAAAGTGATTGCGTCAATGGATAACATGTTCACTACTCACGGCTTGGCATCATCAGTAAAGACTGATAACGGACCTCAGTTCGTTTCAGACAAATTCGAGTCATACATGAAGAACGACATAGAACATAGGAGGTCAACGCCGTTGTGGCCGCAGGCTAGCAGCGAGGTCGAGAGGCAAAACAGGACATTGCTTAAATCTATGAAAATCGCACAGGCTCAAAACCGAGACTGGAAGTTGGAACTGAACAAGTTTCTAACCGCGTATAGGTCGACTCCACACACGACAACAGGGGTAAGCCCAGCCGAGCTGCTGTTTGGCAGGAAAATACGTACCAAGTTACCAGATGTCATACGCCTAGGCGTGAGCGAGGAGGACGCGACTTCTCGCGACAGTGACGTGAGAGAGAGAGATGCTAATCGCAAACAGAAAGGGAAGGAGTATGCAGACAGCCATCGCGGCACGCAAAAGACTGACATTGAACCTGAGGAAAGAGTGTTGATGCAAAGGAGGTATCCATGCAACAAACTCTCAACGCGATTTGAGCACGAGCCATACACAGTAGTTGGACGGTGTGGTAGTGAGATTATAGTGGAGTCGCCTGAAGGAGCACGCTATCGACGCAATGTGGCGCACCTGAAAAAGTACTTTGCTGATCAACCGCGGGAACGCGGAACAGTAACTGTGAAGGGTGATGACGACATGGTCCATCTTGATGATGTAATCGATGTAGGTGATGACGTGATTGATGATGCTGTTAATCATGAAACACCTCGTCGACTGAGTCCAATCGTAAACGGTAGTCCAATAGCCGGTTCTCCGCGACCATCACGTATTCGTCGTCCACCTGTCCACCTTGCGGATTATGCCACTGGTTATTAGTAGGACAGTGTTTGATTTTGGCCAGAGTGTAAATGGCCACATGTTGTGAATCGGTTATTATTTTCAGTATGTAACCAGAACATTTCAGTGTGAAATATTATCAGTTACTTTATTCTAGTACTATGGACAGTACAGTTTTATTGATAGCTATTTTGTGTTTTGATGATTCCTAAATGGACAATTGGACTGGGAAGACTGTAATGATTTGATAAAAGAATACTTCCACATATAGTGCATACTGTTAGCAATCGGTTTATTCTACTGGAGTAATAATAATCTAGAAGGGGAGGG
>NW_014578998.1:34025-41749 GCF_000485595.1 Priapulus caudatus
GAGAGAGAGAGAGAGAGAGAGAGAGAGAGAGAGAGAGAGAGAGAGAGAGAGAGAGCGCGAGAGAGGGTGAGAGAGTGAGAGAGAGAGAGAGAAAGAGATCAAAATCAAAACGACTGAGTTAACAGCTCACCTTGGGAGCGCGACATATAGTAGCACATGGTCGCCCCGCCCCCCGCGCTCACCTCACCTCCCCTCACACTAGATCCCCCTCACCCTCCCTCTTCCCCAAGCAAGAGCGTTAACAGCTCACCTTGGGAGCGCGACATATGTAGCACATGGTCGCGCCGCAGCGGCAGGTCATCTTGTTGCAGCCCTCGACCTTGAAGAACTGTGCCGAGCATTTACCGCAGGTTCGCACCTTCAGCTTTGTCATCCTCTCCTCACTGTCAACAAACGAACAAACTTGTCATCGTAGATCCGACACGAAAACATCAACGCACGCGAGCGTGTACGAACAAAACCTAACACTCACTTTCCTAGTATGAAGCTGCCGCGCATGAAACAAACGGAAAAACAGTCATTGTTGTTTGGACACTAAAACATCACCTCACACGCGCGTGTACGAACAAAACAAATAAACTGTCATCGTGACTTTGATACGAAAACATCACCAGGGTCATTTTATCATCGTTTCCTCCCCCCGGGGGGAGGGGCGGCAGCGGTACTTACTAATGTGTCCTCAGCCGGGTCTTTTTAACATCGTTTCCCCCCCCCCGGGGAGAGGGGCGGAGGTACTTACTAATGTGTCCTCAGCCGGGTCTTTTTAACATCGTTTCCTCCCCCCAGGGGGCGGCGGCAGCAGTGGTGGTACTTACTAATGCGTCCTCAGCCTGGTCTCGTCGCATCTCTCCAGTTCCTCGCAGCGCTTGCCGAAATGCTCATCCCAGTCCTCCCCGCAGTGTCGGCACGACTCCTGCGCGAGAGAACACACGAGAGATAGGGTGACGGCGACATCGCCGGGGGAGCGGTCGTCGCCGTGACGACGCGCGTGCAGCCTCTCGTCTCGCGCACTCGCGTCGCACGAGACGGGACGGTGATATCGCCGTGACGACGCGCGTGCCGCCTCTCGTCTCGCGCACTCGCGTCGCACGAGACGGGACGGCGATATCGCCGGGGGAGCGGTCGTCGCCGTGACGACGCACGTGCACTCGCGTCGCACGCGGCGGGACGGCGATATCGCCGTGACAACGCGGGTGCCGCCTCTCGTCTCATGCCGCACGCGGCGGGACGGTGATATCGCCATGACAACGCGCGTGCCGCCTTTGGCGACAAAACAGCCGTTCGTCTTACGCTGACCCACGCGAAAAAAACTCGTCTGAACGCGATCAACTTGCGCACGACTAATTAATTATTCGTTTGTTCGTTAAGTCTTGATGCTCATTCTGCTGCTGTGATTACGTCACGTGTACCGATGCTGTTGATTGGCTAATGCGTAATTAAGCGCTTATTAACTAATTACGACAAGGGAAACTTGGAAAAATTAAAATACCTAGAGTGCAGGGGAATATGACTTACGGTTCCGGTTAGTTATCCCTACTCTACACGTTGCTAGGGTCCGTATTAGTGGTATTAGTAGTATCCTAGATATATGCTCTGAGCGCGAACACGGTGGCAGGAGGACGCACTTCATTTGGTTGTCAGTGAGTTTATCAGAAGAATACCTGGCTACAGTAGGGTCCCTATATACAGAGAGTTGCGCCAACTCAGGATTTGACGCCATGTTTCCAAATGGATCCACACCGCTGCCGCTTAAGTACAGCGCTGTATGGATACGCTGTACAATGGTCCGTAGTAATTAATTAGACTAATCGTGCTTCCATAAACTCCAAATTTACAGAGATTGTAGCTAAGACATGTGTCTATGTGTATCTAGATTTCTAGAAATGTAACTCAAATCGTTCGCGCCATATGATAGTTTAATTGTACACATTTTCTTGCCGGCCATAGCCGTGCGTATATTAACCTGTGCGATACCGTGCGTAGATACTTGCTAATTAATTAAACCACTCGCGCTACAATAAACTCAAGAATCACAGAGATCATAGATAACACATGTGTTTACATGTATCTAGATTTCTAGAAATGTAACTCAAATCGTTCGCTGCTCATATTGATAGCTTAATTTAACACTTTCTAGTGTAAACACAGCAGCCAGTCATTTGGAAGAATAATGACCAACTGTAATTCACAAGATAAATGTGTTCCACTTTCCACTCCGCTCGCAGCTGTAACACTGTGTTTTGCAGTTCTAGAAATCTAGATCACAATAGACACATGTCTTAGCTATAATCTCTGTAAATTTTGAGTTTATTGAAGCACGATTAGTCTAATTATTACTACGGACCAATTGTACAGCGTATCCATATCAGCGCTGCTACTAAAGCGCGCAGCGGTGTTGGTCATTGGAGAGACAGAGCAGCCGTCCATGCGATCACCGTGATCCGATTTTTCCGACTCGCATAGCGCAACTCTCTCTATGACAGGGACGCCTACACGTGCGTGTGGATAACCTGATGCGTAGTAATAAAACATGAAATGGTCCAAAGGCCTTTGCTAAACTACTAACCAAACCAGATCGATGCTAAAAGATCAGATAGTTTACGCATCATGCAGTCGACGCTTCTTGGCACGCATGAAAACTTTGCTATCGCCTCGGCAGAAGATTGCAGTGAAGTCACAAGTTTGGAGCACTGGAGATAAGAAACAAACCGGATATAAGAAACGATTGCATCGTTAATAATGAACTCACGGATTAGTTGTTAGGACATACTTACATCGCAGCAGTAAGGATGATAGGTCATGCTATTATCGTATGGAATTGCATCCTCTGTAACTATCAATAGTTTTAAAATCGTCGCTAACTAACTCTGGTCTACTGAACACTCTGGTCCTAACCAACACTCTTGAAATGAAACGTAGCTTGACTACCCGGCAAGCGCAGGAACACCGAGGGACACACAAAAATATGTGAGCGATAAAACAATAGTGGAGCGTTAACGACCACAAAAAACACACCGCACGTGCGGGAGCCTTTTTAACTGTTATAAAGACTTAACTTTTAACATTAAATTTCTAACTTTAAACTTTAAAAATTTTCAAATTTTCCTTAAGCTTTTTCAGTCGGCGGGTAGTCATCTTCTACTAACAAAATAAACACTGCGCATTCGCCGCTTGCACTTTTCACTTTATAGTTCTTTATTATAGTTATATGTTTAACGCTTATTATATATGCTTTTTATATGAAATAATATTGTACTTGTATAAGTAATATTCAAATGTATATATACATGTATAATAATTAGCGTAAATATAATGTATGACTGTATAATTATATGGCTAAATAATATAGTATAGCATGTATAATATATGCTAAATATATATGTATACATGTATAATATATGCTAAATATATATGTATACATGTATAATATATGCTAAATATATATGTATACATGTATAATATATGCTAAATATAATGTTAATTTATATATATGCAAAATATATAGTATAACATGTATAATATATCTAAATATATATGTAGTACATGTAATAATATATGCTAAAGTAGTAATATGTAACATGTATAAAGTGCTAATATAATGCTATAATGATAAATATGTAATATATTTATTATATTGGGGGGGAGCAGTCGCTTGTAACCGACGACAAAGATTGCCGGCGTGGCGTGACTCGTTGGTCGTCACGGCGACGGGTCGACGCGCGGGTCGTCGTCACGGCGACGGGATACCTGACTAGGTCAGCGAGGCCCGCGAGGCTGATCGATTCCTCCACCTGTCGCTCCTCGTACTTCTCCATCAGCATCTGCGGCAGCGCCTTGCGCAGCTGGCTGAGCGGGAACCCCGCGCTGCAGCCGTCGCCCATGCACCACAGCGCCACCTGTCGGCAGCGTCATGGCAACGTTAGCACGCGCTCGCGGCAACGGGTCTCACGAAATCGCGCGAGGATTCGGCGAGATTTCAGCGGGATCTTTTGGGTTCACATTTGGGGAAAATGGCTGTTTGAAAAAAGAGTGCCGTCAGGGAAGGGATATAAAATCTACTGCCGAATTGGGTTCTTATTCTTGTAATTTTTGTAGCCGTGCACTTTCAAAACTGACCGTGCAAATCACGGCTGCACGGCTCGCTGGCCAAAACGTTGCCGCCACGGTCGTCTTTGTCAATACCTTGCCCTGTCCGTAGACAGCCTCCTTCGCGTATCGCCGCAGGCACTCCTCGCAGAACAGGTGGCCGAGGCTGCACTGCACCATGCGCTCAAACGTAACCTCGCAGTAGCAGCATCCGCACTCCATCGCCTCCCCCTCATCCTCGTCCTCGTCATTGCCCGCGGCAACGGCCGACTCCATCGCAGCCTGCGGCAGAAAACAAGTGAGCATTCGCGTAACGTACGCGAGAGGGGTCGACGATAGAATAAAGCCATATATTATAGAGGCATCTTATTATAATCGCACTCCATGTTCATAAAAATATTCTCCCACACGTTTCATTTGGGATTTCGTTTGCCACGCGTAATGCTGCGTTTACACTATCGATTTTTGTCAGCAAATCGCACCGATTCCAAGTGCATTCCAACACAATCGGCTGAAATTCGATTGTGTTGGAGTCGGAGTCGGGCCGAGTTATAGAACACGCTCTATTGCTCCAACTCGGCGATTTGCTGACAAAAATTGATAGATAATGTAAACGCAGCATAACTCCGGTAGACACAGAGCAACCGCAGATACCCAGACCCGCCTCTGATGGACAATAGTGGTGGATACAGAACAGGAGTATAAGAGATAAGCCCACAAGCCTATAACAGATACTGGTGGACACAGAGTATATGAGATAAGCACACTAGCCTATAACAGATACTGGTGGACACAGAGTATAAGATATAACCGCACTAGCCTATAACAGATACTGGTCGACACAGAGTATAAGAGATAAGCACACTAGCCTATAACAGATACTGGTGGACACAGAGTATAAGATATAACCGCACTAGCCTATAGCCTATAACGGTCGGACCAGCAGAAGTATGAAGAGATACAGCCACTAGCCTTCGACTGGGAGTTCGTTTCTCTGAGCCAATTTTTCTCGTTAATGGTAGCATCTGTTGTGACAGGGTACTGCACGACGTGAGCTTCTCGTTCCCCTGAGGAGGGAAGACTTCTTCTTCCGCAGGAGCCGTTCTGTAATGAGCAGACGACGCGCGCGTCAGCACAACGCCACAACCGCCGCGACGGCGTAGATGGTGCCGACCTAAGCGTAATCGCTCCCCCTTTACGGAGCCTCGCTCCCCCGTTACGGGCGCTCTTCCCCCAGTACGGAACCCTTTCTTTGTCATAACGCGTCATGCCCCCTATGGACGCGCCTCCCCTAGAACTCCTTCCCTAACGGATCCTCCTTCGCTCTTACGATCTCCCGCTGCTTCGTACTGCCTTTCCCACCTAGGAACTCCTTCCCCGCATTAACCGAACCTCGCTCCCTCTTCTTACCTCCTCCAGCCACATAGAGACTCTTCCCCTTACGGACGCCCCTCTCCTTTCTGACCTCCTACCCTTACGGAACTCTCCCTCTTCGTACACCTGCGCTGCTTCACCTAGAACGCTTCCCGCTTTACGGAGCCCCGCCCCGTTTCGCCTCCCCCTCCCGCCTCCCCCCTCTCCCGCTGCAACGCTCCCTTCCTTTTCGTTCCTCCTTCCCACCGTACAGAACATCCTTCTCCCTTACGAGAACTCCTCCCTCGTTCTGTACCTCCGTGCCCCCTTGAAGGACCTCCTCTCCGCTTACGGAAACTCCTCCCTCTTCGGTACCCCTCCCCGACCTAGAGACTCCTCCCCGTTACGGACGCTTCCTGCACCCCCTTATGGAACGGCTTCTCGCGCCCTTATGAACCTTCTCCCTCCTTGTGGACGCGCCGTACCGCGCTTGACAGTACAGCATCTGGTCGACTACAGCACAGTTTGCAATCGCGTACATAGTAAGTAGGCATCCCAGAGAGAAGTGAGCGCTCGTACAGTACACCAGGGTATAAAAATACAGCGGGATGCGAATGAGTCGATTTCGCTCTTCAATTACTCCGAAATCGTCTTCCGTGAGGCTGCAAAATAGCTCTCCGTACATTTTCGGACGAGAGCTTATTTTTTTCTTACAGACTTTTGAAAAAAATGCTCCTCCGTGAAAATTTTTTTCCGGCCCTCCGCAGTACACCAATTATTAACGATAATACTGAAAACTTCTGATTAGTCCAGCAAGCTACGTCCGCGCTCAATCGACACGGTGAGGGCTGCTCCCTCTCGCTAGCACTCTCTGCGACGAGCTACCGCTCGTGGGCAGCGTACTTGTGACGGCAGCGCAACAACAGCGCGGCGAGGTCGCCATCGAGACAGCCGTGGTGGCGAAGAGAGCGAGAGAGAGAGAGAGAGAGAGAGAGAAGAGATGAGAGATGAGAGAGAGAGAGGGTGAGAGAAGAGAGAGAGAGATAGAGAGAGGAGGGTGGACAGGGGGGAGGAAGGAGAGGCAGGGATGGAGGGAAGGTGAGGGAGGGAGGGAGGGAGGAGGAGGGAGCGGAGGAGGCAGGGAGGGAGGGAGGGAGGGAGAGGGAGGGAGGGAGGGTGACAGACAGGAATGGAGAGGAGAGGAGAGAGAGAGAAAGAAGAGAGGCTGATGAGGGAGGGAGGCAGGATTCGGAGGGAGGGAGGGTGACAGGGAGGGAAGGTGACAGGGAGGGAGGGGTGTTTTAGGGTGACAGGGAGGGAGGGGAGGGCAAGATGGAGGCGAGGGAGGGTGACAGGGAGGGAAGGAGGGAGGAGGGAGGAGGAAGGGGAGGGAGGAGGGAGGGAGGGAGGGCAGGATGGAAGGGAGGGGAGAGAGAGCGGAGCGCGCGGCGGAAAAGAGAGAAGAGGAGGAGGAGAGAGAAAGAGAAAGAGAGAGAGAGAGAGGGGCGAAACTTCCTCATGGTGGAATTTGAAGAGGTTGGAATCTCACCTTATTGCCATCGATTGATTCTAAATAGCAGTGTAGGCCCTGTTATAACGGCGATGGTTGGTGTCGCATAAAATGTCATCGCGATAAAGGGCGGGATCGCACTAAAATCGGGGTTATATATACGTGGCTATATAAGAGCAAAATTAAAAGGGGTCCACCGACCTTCATCGCGTTTATATCCGAATTCGGTTTAAATCAGGGTTCCACTGTTCATNCCTTACGGACCTCCTCCCTCTTTGTACCTCCTCCCCCTTAGGGACCTCCTCCTTCTTACGGACCTCCTCTCCCCTGCGAACCTCCTTCCTTTTCGTTCCTCCTCCCCCACCTACAGACCTCCTCCCCCTTACGGACCTCCTCCCTCTTTGTACCTCCTCCCCCTTAAGGACCTCCTCCCCCTTTCGAACCTCCTCTGCCCTGCAAACCTCCTTCCTTTTCGTTCCTGCTCCCCCACCTACAGACCTCCTCCCTCTTACGAACCTCCTCCCTCTTCGTACCCCCTCCCCACCTAGAACTCCTCCCCGTTACGGACCTCCTCCCCACCTAGAACTCCTCCCCCTTTCGGACCTCCTCTCCCCTCCGAACGTCCTTCCTTTTTCGACCGCCTCCCCGCTTACAGTAACAGTGTCACTACAGCACCAGTTGCACGCGTCATAGTAGAAGCATCCAGAGAGACATGATACAAGATTGCGTGGCACAGCTTTGCTGTTGATCCTAAGCGCTGCGCGCGGATGAGACG